>NC_136487.1:13021784-13251784 GCF_053919585.1 Euprymna scolopes
GTGGAGACCACAGCTGACAGCAGTATTTTATCCTTGGAAGGACAACGGATTTCCATAGTGTGAGCATACACTCATTGCTTCTACTCCTCAAGGTTCTCAGTATCAATCTTATTAGTTGTCTTGCGATCGCTGTAGTGTGTGAATGTGGTATCTTTGCGCATAGAAACCCTATCCTTCAGATACTACTTCCTTTGATGTGATTTCTTATTGCCCACACAAGTATCCAGATGTTTCCTTGAGATGGTCTTTATTGGATTGGAGTATTAAAATTTGTCTCCGTTTAGAACTATATTGTTGTCATTAGCCCATTTTATAATTTTGTTGAGGTCTTCTTGTAAAAGCCTTGAGTAATGTGGTGTGGAGATCGTTTTCGTGATTCGTGTGTCGTCAGCGAAAGATGTTGCAATTGCGTGTTTCAGATCTCTATCTATGTCAGTAACCATTATAAGAAACAATAGAGGACCTAATACCGATCATTGTGGTACGCCGCTGATAACCTTACTTGCCTCTGATAAGCTTCCTCGAATGATTACTTTTTGTCTCCTGTCATAGAGGAAGCTGTGTATCCATGTCTCAAGTTTTCCACAAATTCTGAGCGAATTTTATGCAGGAGTATACCGATGTCGAATTTGTCGAACGCTTTTACAAAATCTATATGGATTACGTCTAGGTTTTCTTCATCTTGAATATTATATAAAATGTTCTCATAATGAGATAGTAGCTGTGACAAACAAGAGAGGCCTTGTCGAAATCCATGTTGTCCTTTGTTGTTAGTGTAATCATACCATACTTCATTGATTGAAGTACATATCCTTCTTAATAAGATTTATTCCAGGGTGGTTGTAGCTGGAGGGATAACTGGTGAAAGCCACCGGGTCCCGCTGCTGAGTTAGGTGAGATTTTGTCAATGGCCGTAATTATGTCAGGCTTTGTAACCTCTACATTTAAGAGTCGATCTGTTGTTTCTAAATGGGGTTGTTGATTCTCATTTCTTCCATAGGTGGACTGAAGACGCTTACATATTGTTGCTTTTTGACTCGAGATTTCCTTTATCAGTCGTTAGAAGTCTGACTTTTGGATAAAACGTATTCATAGGCAAATATCACAAATTGTTGCATCTAATTTGTCCCCAAAAGATTTCCTATATTTTTAACACGAACACTTCATTTTTTTGTTATACCATTAAATGTAACATTAGTGATTTATTCACCTACAAAAGTTTTTTCTACCCAGTTACCGTTCTGACTGTTTCGCAAGACGTTAGCATGGTAAATTTATTTAATCTTTTCCATGTATACAAAATTGTGATTGATAACTCTAATCCATAATCATATTGAAATTTGACGTTTTAATTTAATATTTCCACCAGCACATATGTACGTTTTTCTCGCCACGACTTCCCCCATTGTACCACTCACTTGAGATCTGAGGAGAGAGTATCAGAGAGAACTTTGTCATTTACGGCCTTTGATGTGTTGCCCTAGATGGTTGTGTCATCAGCATAAATGTCAACGAATGATTTAAGTATATGTTTTGGGAGACCATTGATGTAGATCAGGAAGAGAGTTGGGCCCATGATGGATCCTTGAGGGGCACCAGAATTAATACTGTGGGCTTCTGATTTCTGTCCATCAACCACTACTCTTATGAGCCTATCAAAGAGAAATGATTTAATAATTGAGAAAACATTTCCAGTTATACCGTAGCTGAAAATCTTGCGAAGTAGGCCTTTATACCATACCTTATCAAAGGCCTTTGATATGTCAAGAGCAATTGCCCTAGAAATAAAGCCTTTGTCGAGATAGTCACTAATCCTATGAGATATAACCGTTAGCACATCTGCTGTAGATCTAGCAGAACGGAAACCATATTGCATATCACTAAGAAGGTTATTTGTGCTGAGGCAGCCGACGTTTCGTCGGTGGTGAGTGAGCTGACTGAAGAGTACTCTTCGAGGTAGTTTGTTTGAGGGCATCCTAATGACATGGCCCGACCATCGAAGCTGACGACGGATAAGGAGTGACTCTAGAGGGGCAACTTCAGCTCTCCTGCGAATCTTTGAATGGAACACCTTGTGCTACCAATGGAGGCTGAGGATCTGCTGTAGTCGTCTAACGTGAGATGACTCCAGAAGCGTGATGTGATGGCAATGCGAAACCCATGCTTCGGAACGACTGAGTTGTACAAAGCGACCCTTGTCTGAGATTGCGGTTAGCGAAGGCTCGTTCATTCAGGCGGCCAAAAGCAAAAGAAGCGAAATTAAGACGGTGCTGAACTTCATTGCTAAGTTCGCAGGAGAATGAGAGATTGGAGCCAAGGTATGTGAAGCTGCTGATATTCTTTAGAGGGATACCGTTGACGGTGTAGATGAAAGCATCAGTTGGAGACATGTTTGGCAGGATTTCCATCTTCTTGGTGTTGATAAAAAGGCCATCTCAGTGGTAGGTGTTGGATACTACCTCAAGACTGCGTTGAAATCCGCTGGAGGTATGGCTAGCATAATCGGTATACTGTAAGTCGAAGATGAGCTCTTTAGAGGTTTTAACGTTTCATGTTGAAGAGGTTTCCATGAAGCTGGTACTGGACAGCAACGGCATCACAAGGTCACGAAGTGAAACCAAAGTGACGGCAACCAGAAACAGGTTGCAAATGACAGGAGCCAAGACGCATCTACGCTTCACACCGGCATTCACGGCGAAAGTGTCCGATTCCACACCTGACATGATAACACGAGCACGTATGCCAGTGTGAAACTGCTAGAGGACCGACAACCAAACTTCCCGAGAAGGTTCCATAACAGTTCACGGTTCATGGGGTCGAAGGGCTTGGTTAGATCGATGAAGGCCAAATAGAATTCACGATTTTTTTCCATCATATTTTCCCTTTTGGCAATGGTTTCAACCATTTGTTTAATTAAAAATTCGATAATATGCGTAAACGCTTACTTTCTTAAGTGGTCTTATGATTTTGACCAGGACTGTATGTGTGTGTGTGTGTGTGTGTGTGTATTTTAGACAGGATTTTGATAGCGCTCAGAGCACATTCGCGTTATAGCACGACTTTGAACTTCGCCGTGTTCGCTTCTCTACCAAATACTAGGTTCGTTCTCCGCCACAATTCACCCTTCTTATTGCAGCCACTCCTCTCATATGCAAAATTATATTTTGAAACCACAATATATATATATATATATATATATATATATATATATATATATATATATATATATATATATACACTCTACACAATGATTCATGCAGTCTACGTCCAACTCTTATATACACACATACGGGCATAATTATTTAGAGTGTCCGTTTTTTAGTTTTTGGATTGCTTTGAAAGCGAGCCAATCCTATTCGTTCACCTCAATTAAAAGCACTTATTTGACGCCAATATTTTGGCTGAATCCCAAATCAACCTCTGATCGAGGTCGTCCGGTTGGATGTATCGCAAAACCAGATTCAATTTACTCAATGACCACGTAATCAGCAGAAATCTTGTATATCTTTTTTCACAGGAATAAATCGTTAAAAAACAATACTTTTAGTTTTACTGTCAAAGTTGGTTCATTTTGAATGATTTTCTCAGGTCAAATATGACGTTTATAATGACTGTCGACTGGTTAATGTTAAAATGAAGGACGAACGTATACATATAGTTCACAGTGTAACCGGGTTGCGTCTTTCCGAATCTTATAATCTTATAAGAGCTCAGTTCGAAATTCTATTCAGATTCCCAAGCTCGACAGAAAGATTGCCGAGTTCAAAAAGATACACCTAGAAAAGGTTGAAGGTTACATCGTCCGAGATGTTGTCAAAATAACATTCAAGATGGTGATAGTAGTCCGGAGAATCCAAACAATACGAAATCTATTCATGCAAAGTAAAAACAACTGATTTGATGACGCCGTGTTAAGACACTGTAAAATGTACAATGAATGAAAGTTCAAAAAGTCCAAAAATATTCAAAGGTAAAGAACGACGTTTGTCTAAAAAAAGTAATTCAGTAGCCATATTTGTTTCGGCAGGCGCCGCGCGAGTTTGCATGTGTATAAATAGGAGAGGGATTGTAGGTGTGCGTGTATATTAGTGTGCCTGTATTACTAGCGTGAGAGTGTGTATGAGTTAGTTTAGACGTGTGCATATGCTATCTCTATGCTCAGTAATTCGTGTTTCTCGTTCCGTCTGTAAAAAAGACTAAGGCACACTATATCGTAGGCATGTCTGTTATTTTCGAAATAAATAGGAGAAAAGAACAAGAAAATAACTGTTTCTTCCTGTGGGTTTATACTTCCGTGTATATACGTGTATGTATACTTCCGAAATATGCGTTTGTGAAAATCGGAAATATCGTTTTGTCCATAGTGGGCGGTCGTTTGGAATTTCTGCCTACTTAAAGTTTGACCGTTGGTTATAGGCGACATATTGTCTGACTTCTCAAGTAATTTGCAATGCTACACCGGAGAGTAGATACTTAATTTTAAAGTTATAAAAAGAATAAAAAATTGTCCCTACCGAAGTAAAGATGAGAAAAACTGAAAGCCTGAGATGATTGATCAGAGGCCTTGCTTATCCTCCTCCAGACCAAATCCACCCATATTCTATGACAAGATTCTAATTTTGTAAGTGATATAAGAAAATGTTTTTTGTATTTTGAGTTTCAGTTTTCGAGGGGAATTTTTGGCATGAAGACTAATCTCCCAAATAACGGGTAATTACAGGAACATGTATGCACATATGTAGCCATCAATGTTTGTATAAATAAATTAAATATATATATATATATATATATATATATATATATATATATATATATATATATATATATATATATATAATGATAATGTCGTTCATCAAGTTTCGTCTGTATTTGTTCATAATATCACCTCAGCTGATACTTGATAAATGCCCTGGAAAAGTCACTTCTGATTAATGTTTAATTTTAAAATATGCAAATGGAGAAATGATTTGCGGCGGTTTTGAATGGTACCTCTTCTTTTATTTAATTAATTGGAATTCTTATATCTTTTATTGTGAATTGAACTCATTAATAATAAAAATAAATAATTAAAATAAAATGATGCGGTACACCCGGTCTTGAACAGGATATTATTCTGTAGTCGAATGCTCTGCCACTGAGCTATCCTGAGCAGATGTGAATAATTCAGTTGTTACTAAGAAGAAATGAATTGTTGAGATTTTATTGTCTCCCTTGACCGGTGTAACGTAAAATATTCCCTAGTAAAAATTGCTCTTTTTATCTATAAGAAAGAAAAGCTATTTTTAGGATCGGATTTTTTCGATTTTCGATACTTATCGGATAAATTTCTGTATAAAACATATCTAAGAACACTGCCAGAAATATTAATTAGCTTTGTGTGAAATTTGCAAAAGATTGGCTCAGCTGTTTCGGAACCTTTTAAGTAGGAACACTCTCTCTTTCTCTCTCTCTCTCTCTCTCTCTCTCTCTCTCTCACACACACACAGACACACACAAAGTGACTTTTATATTATAGTAGAAGTATACATATAACCTAAGTTAATAAATAAAAACGGCAACATGTTACGGGAAAAGTATATGCGAAATCAATTTACCATAGTAAATAAAAATTAATAAGTGTGCTAGCTTCATCTTTAAAGTTCGTTTGTTCGCCGAGACAACATCTGTATTTTTGTTTGGATGATATAGAATAGTATCCGGTTTGTATTTCTGTTCAATCTAGAATGGTAATTAGGGGAGTGAGACTATAATTTGTTAAAAAGAAAAGAGAAAGAGAGAGAAAGAGAGAGAGAGAGAAAGAGAGAGAGAGAGAGAGAGACAGACAGACAGACAGTCAGAGAAGACGAAAATACAACGAGAAAGCGAATTAATGTGTACAGTTATCTATTCTGGAATACTTCTTAATATAACAACAAAAAAAAAAGTAACGTTTTACGTTAGTGTTCAATACGAAACTAAAACCTCATTATAAATTCTAACGTGTGCTTACTTATTTGTTTCCGCCCGGTTTGACTTAAATCTAATTAATTGTATGTGTAATAAAAATGTTAATTTTTTGTACAACCGGAACACAGTCTGATTTTGTTTTGTTGATTAGGTAGAATTGTTTTGTTAATTGTGTAGAATTGTTTTATTGATTGTGTAGAATTGTTTTATTGATTGTGTAGAATTGTTTTATTGATTGTGTACAATTGTTTTGTTGATTGTGTAGAATTGTTATATTGATTGTGTAGAATTGTTTTATTGATGGTGTAGAATTGTTTTGTTGATTGTGTAGAATTGTTTTATTGATTGTGTAGAATTGTTTTGTTGATTGTGTAGAATTGTTTTATTGATTGTGTAGAATTGTTTTGTTGATTGTGTAGAATTGTTTTATTGATTGTGTAGAATTGTTTTGTTGATTGTGTAGAATTGTTTTATTGATTGTGTAGAATTGTTTTGTTGATTGTGTAGAATTGTTTAATTGATTGTGTAGAACTGTTTTGTTGATTGTGTAGAATTGTTTTATTGATTGTGTAGAACTGTTTTATTGATTGTGTAGAATTGTTTTATTGATTGTGTAGAACTGTTTTGTTTATTGTGTAGAATTGTTTTATTGATTGTGTAGAATTGTTTTATTGATTGTGTAGAATTGTTTTGTTGATTGTGTAGAATTGTTTTATTGATTGTGTAGAACTGTTTTGTTGATTGTGTAGAATTGTTTTATTGATTGTGTAGAATTGTTTTATTGATTGTGTAGAATTGTTTAGTTGATTGTGTAGAATTGTTTTATTGATTGTGTAGAATTGTTTTGTTGATTGTGTAGAATTGTTTTATTGATTGTGTAGAACTGTTTTGTTGATTGTGTAGAATTGTTTTGTTGATTGTGTAGAATTGTTTTATTGATTGTGCAGAATTGTTTTGTTGATTGTGTAGAATTGTTTTATTGATTGTGTAGAACTGTTTTGTTGATTGTGTAGAATTGTTTTGTTGATTGTGTAGAATTGTTTTGTTGATTGTGTAGAACTGTTTTATTGATTGTGTAGAATTGTTTTATTGATTGTGTAGAATTGTTTTATTGATTGTGTAGAACTGTTTTATTGATTGTGTAGAATTGTTTTATTGATTGTGTAGAATTGTTTTATTGATTGTGTAGAACTGTTTTGTAGATTGTGTAGAATAGTTTTGTTGATTGTGTAGAATTGTTTTATTTGTTGTGTAGAATTGTTTTGTTGATTGTGTAGAATTGTTTTGTTTATTGTGTAGAATTGTTTTATTGATTGTGTAGAATTGTTTTATTGATTGTGTAGAATTGTTTTGTTGATTGTGTAGAATTGTTTTGTTGATTGTGTAGAATTGTTTTGTTGATTGTGTAGAATTGTTTTGTTGATTGTGTAGAATTGTTTTGTTGATTGTGTAGAATTGTTTTATTGATTGTGTAGAATTGTTTTGTTGATTGTGTAGAATTGTTTTATTGATTGTGTAGAATTGTTTTATTGATTGTGTAGAATTGTTTTATTGATTGTGTAGAATTGTTTTATTGATTGTGTAGAACTGTTTTGTTTATTGTGTAGAATTGTTTTATGTATTGTGTAGAATTGTTTTATTGATTGTGTAGAACTGTTTTGTAGATTGTGTAGAATAGTTTTGTTGATTGTGTAGAATTGTTTTATTTGTTGTGTAGAATTGTTTTGTTGATTGTGTAGAATTGTTTTATTGATTGTGTAGAACTGTTTTATTGATTGTGTAGAATTGTTTTATTGATTGTGTAGAATTGTTTTGTTTATTGTGTCGAATTGTTTTATTGATTGTGTAGAATTGTTTTATTGATTGTGTAGAACTGTTTTGTAGATTGTGTAGAATAGTTTTGTTGATTGTGTAGAATTGTTTTATTTGATTGTGTAGAATTGTTTTGCTGATTGTGTAGAATTGTTTTATTGATTGTGTAGAATTGTTTTATTGATTATGTAGAATTGTTTTATTCATTGTGTAGAATTGTTTTATTCATTGTGTAGAATTGTTTTATTCATTGTGTAGAATTGTTTTATTGATTGTGTAGAATTGTTTTATTGATTGTGTAGAATTGTTTTGTTGATTGTGTAGAATTGTTTTATTGATTGTGTAAAATTGTTTTGTTGATTGTGTAGTATTGTTTTATTCATTGTGTAGAATTGTTTTATTGATTATGTAGAATTGTTTTATTGATTGTGTGGAATTGTTTTATTGATTGTGTAGAATTGTTTTATTGATTGTGTAGAATTGTTTTGTTGATTGTGTAGAATTGTTTTGTTGATTGTGTAGAATTGTTTTATTGATTGTGTAGAATTGTTTTGTTGATTGTGTAGAATTGTTTTATTGATTGTGTAGAATTGTTTTATTGATTATGTAGAATTGTTTTATTGATTGTGTTGAATTGTTTTATTGATTGTGTAGAATTGTTTTATTTATTGTGTCGAATTGTTTTGTTGATTGTGTAGAATTGTTTTGTTGATTGTGTAGAATTGTTTTATTGATTGTGTAGAATTGTTTTGTTGATTGTGTAGAATTGTTTTGTTGATTGTGTAGAATTGTTTTAATCATTGTGTAGAATTGTTTTGTTGATTGTGTAGAATTGTTTTATTGATTGTGTAGAATTGTTTTATTGATTGTGTAGAATTGTTTTGTTAATTGTGTAGAATTGTTTTGTTGATTGTGTAGAATTGTTTTGTTGATTGTGTAGTATTGTTTTATTCATTGTGTAGAATTGTTTTATTGATTATGTAGAATTGTTTTATTGATTGTGTGGAATTGTTTTATTGATTGTGTAGAATTGTTTTATTGATTGTGTAGAATTGTTTTGTTGATTGTGTAGAATTGTTTTGTTGATTGTGTAGAATTGTTTTGTTGATTGTGTAGAATTGTTTTGTTGATTGTGTAGAATTGTTTTATTGATTGTGTAGAATTGTTTTATTGAATTATGTAGAATGGTTTTATTGATTGTGTTGAATTGTTTTATTGATTGTGTAGAATTGTTTTATTTATTGTGTCGAATTGTTTTGTTGATTGTGTAGAATTGTTTTGTTGATTGTGTAGAATTGTTTTATTGATTGTGTAGAATTGTTTTGTTGATTGTGTAGAATTGTTTTGTTGATTGTGTAGAATTGTTTTAATCATTGTGTAGAATTGTTTTGTTGATTGTGTAGAATTGTTTTATTGATTGTGTAGAATTGTTTTATTGATTGTGTAGAATTGTTTTGTTAATTGTGTAGAATTGTTTTGTTGATTGTGTAGAATTGTTTTATTGATTGTGTAGAATTGTTTTGTTGATTGTGTAGAATTGTTTTATTGATTGTGTAGAATTGTTTTATTGATTGTGTAGAATTGTTTTATTGATTGTGTAGAATTGTTTTATTGATTGTGTAGAATTGTTTTGTTGATTGTGTAGAACTGTTTTGTTGATTGTGTAGAATTGTTTTGTTGATTGTGTAGAATTGTTTTATTGATTGTGTAGAATTGTTTTGTGGATTGTGTAGAATTGTTTTATTGATTGTGTAGAATTGTTTTATTGATTGTGTAGAATTGTTTTATTGATTGTGTAGAATTGTTTTGTTGATTGTGTAGAATTGTTTTATTGATTGTGTAGAATTGTTTTGTTGATTGTGTAGAATTGTTTTATTCATTGTGTAGCATTTTTTTTATTGATTGTGTAGAATTGTTTTGTTGATTGTGTAGAATTGTTTTATTGATTGTGTAGAATTGTTTTATTGATTGTGTAGAATTGTTTTATTGATTGTGTAGAATTGTTTTATTGATTGTGTAGAATTGTTTTGTTGATTGTGTAGAATTGTTTTATTGATTGTGTAGAACTGTTTTGTAGATTGTGTAGAATAGTTTTGTTGATTGTGTAGAATTGTTTTATTTGTTGTGTAGAATTGGTTTATTGATTGTGTAGAACTGTTTTATTGATTGTGTAGAATTGTTTTATTGATTGTGTAGAATTGTTTTGTTTATTGTGTCGAATTGTTTTATTGATTGCGTAGAATTGTTTTATTGATTGTGTAGAACTGTTTTGTAGATTGTGTAGAATAGTTTTGTTGATTGTGTAGAATTGTTTTATTTGATTGTGTAGAATTGTTTTGCTGATTGTGTAGAATTGTTTTATTGATTGTGTAGAATTGTTTTATTGATTATGTAGAATTGTTTTATTCATTGTGTAGAATTGTTTTATTCATTGTGTAGAATTGTTTTATTCATTGTGTAGAATTGTTTTATTGATTGTGTAGAATTGTTTTATTGATTGTGTAGAATTGTTTTGTTGATTGTGTAGAATTGTTTTATTGATTGTGTAGAATTGTTTTGTTGATTGTGTAGTATTGTTTTATTCATTGTGTAGAATTGTTTTATTGATTATGTAGAATTGTTTTATTGATTGTGTGGAATTGTTTTATTGATTGTGTAGAATTGTTTTATTGATTGTGTAGAATTGTTTTGTTGATTGTGTAGAATTGTTTTGTTGATTGTGTAGAATTGTTTTATTAATTGTGTAGAATTGTTTTGTTGATTGTGTAGAATTGTTTTATTGATTGTGTAGAATTGTTTTATTGATTATGTAGAATTGTTTTATTGATTGTGTTGAATTGTTTTATTGATTGTGTAGAATTGTTTTATTTATTGTGTCGAATTGTTTTGTTGATTGTGTAGAATTGTTTTGTTGATTGTGTAGAATTGTTTTATTGATTGTGTAGAATTGTTTTGTTGATTGTGTAGAATTGTTTTGTTGATTGTGTAGAATTGTTTTAATCATTGTGTAGAATTGTTTTGTTGATTGTGTAGAATTGTTTTATTGATTGTGTAGAATTGTTTTATTGATTGTGTAGAATTGTTTTGTTAATTGTGTAGAATTGTTTTGTTGATTGTGTAGAATTGTTTTGTTGATTGTGTAGTATTGTTTTATTCATTGTGTAGAATTGTTTTATTGATTATGTAGAATTGTTTTATTGATTGTGTGGAATTGTTTTATTGATTGTGTAGAATTGTTTTATTGATTGTGTAGAATTGTTTTGTTGATTGTGTAGAATTGTTTTGTTGATTGTGTAGAATTGTTTTATTGATTGTGTAGAATTGTTTTGTTGATTGTGTAGAATTGTTTTATTGATTGTGTAGAATTGTTTTATTGATTATGTAGAATTGTTTTATTGATTGTGTTGAATTGTTTTATTGATTGTGTAGAATTGTTTTATTTATCGTGTCGAATTGTTTTGTTGATTGTGTAGAATTGTTTTGTTGATTGTGTAGAATTGTTTTATTGATTGTGTAGAATTGTTTTGTTGATTGTGTAGAATTGTTTTGTTGATTGTGTAGAATTGTTTTAATCATTGTGTAGAATTGTTTTGTTGATTGTGTAGAATTGTTTTATTGATTGTGTAGAATTGTTTTATTGATTGTGTAGAATTGTTTTGTTAATTGTGTAGAATTGTTTTGTTGATTGTGTAGAATTGTTTTATTGATTGTGTAGAATTGTTTTGTTGATTGTGTAGAATTGTTTTATTGATTGTGTAGAATTGTTTTATTGATTGTGTAGAATTGTTTTATTGATTGTGTAGAATTGTTTTATTGATTGTGTAGAATTGTTTTGTTGATTGTGTAGAACTGTTTTGTTGATTGTGTAGAATTGTTTTGTTGATTGTGTAGAATTGTTTTATTGATTGTGTAGAATTGTTTTGTGGATTGTGTAGAATTGTTTTATTGATTGTGTAGAATTGTTTTATTGATTGTGTAGAATTGTTTTATTGATTGTGTAGAATTGTTTTGTTGATTGTGTAGAATTGTTTTATTGATTGTGTAGAATTGTTTTGTTGATTGTGTAGAATTGTTTTATTCATTGTGTAGCATTTTTTTTATTGATTGTGTAGAATTGTTTTGTTGATTGTGTAGAATTGTTTTATTGATTGTGTAGAATTGTTTTATTGATTGTGTAGAATTGTTTTATTGATTGTGTAGAATTGTTTTATTGATTGTGTAGAATTGTTTTGTTGATTGTGTAGAATTGTTTTATTGATTGTGTAGAATTGTTTTATTGATTGTGTAGAATTGTTTTGTGGATTGTGTAGAATTGTTTTATTGATTGTGTAGAATTGTTTTATTGATTGTGTAGAATTGTTTTATTGATTGTGTAGAATTGTTTTATTGATTGTGTAGAATTGTTTTATTGATTGTGTAGAATTGTTTTGTTTATTGTGTAGAATTGTTTTATTGATTGTGTCGAATTGTTTTGTTGATTGTGTAGAATTGTTTTGTTGATTGTGTAGAATTGTTTTATTGATTGTGTAGAATTGTTTTGTTGATTGTGTAGAATTGTTTTGTTGATTGTGTAGAATTGTTTTGTTGATTGTGTAGAATTGTTTTATTGATTGTGTAGAATTGTTTTGTTGATTGTGTAGAATTGTTTTGTTGATTGTGTAGAACTGTTTTGTTGATTGTGTAGAATTGCTTTATTTAGTGTGTAGAATTGTTTTGTTGATTGTGTAGAATTGTTTTATTGATTGTGTAGAATTGTTTTATTGATTGTGTAGAATTATTTTGTTGATTGTGTAGAACTGTTTTGTTGATTGTGTAGAACTGTTTTGTTGATTGTGTAGAATTGTTTTGTTTATTGTGTAGAATTGTTTTATTGATTGTGTAGAATTGTTTTATTGATTGTGTAGAATTGTTTTGTTGATTGTGTAGAACTGTTTTGTTGATTGTGTAGAATTGTTTTAATGATTTCGTAGAATTGTTTTATTGATTGTGTAGAATTGTTTTGTTGATTGTGTAGAATTGTTTTGTTGATTGTGTAGAACTGTTTTGTCGATTGTGTAGAATTGTTTTGTTGATTGTATTGGATTGTTTTATTGATTGTGTAGAATTGTTTTATTGATTGTGTAGAATTGTTTTATTGATTGTGTAGAATTGTTTTGTTGATTGTGTAGAACTGTTTTGTAGATTGTGTAGAATAGTTTTGTTGATTGTGTAGAATTGTTTTATTTGTTGTGTAGAATTATTTTGTTGATTGTGTAGAACTGTTTTTTTGATTGTGTAGAATTGTTTTGTTGATTGTGTAGAATTGTTTTATTGATTGTGTAGAATTGTTTTGTTGATTGTGTAGAATTGTTTTATTGATTGTGTAGAATTGTTTTATTGATTGTGTAGAACTGTTTTGTAGATTGTGTAGAATAGTTTTGTTGATTGTGTAGAATTATTTTATTTGTTGTGTAGAATTGTTTTGTTGATTGTGTAGAATTGTTTTATTGATTGTGTAGAATTGTTTTATTGATTATGTAGAATTGTTTTATTCATTGTGTAGAATTGTTTTATTCATTGTGTAGAATTGTTTTATTCATTGTGTAGAATTGTTTTATTGATTGTGTAGAATTGTTTTATTGATTGTGTAGAATTGTTTTGTTGATTGTGTAGAATTGTTTTATTGATTGTGTAGAATTGTTTTGTTGATTGTGTAGTATTGTTTTATTCATTGTGTAGAATTGTTTTATTGATTATGTAGAATTGTTTTATTGATTGTGTAGAATTGTTTTATTGATTGTGTAGAATTGTTTTATTGATTGTGTAGAATTGTTTTGTTGATTGTGTAGAATTGTTTTATTGATTGTGTAGAATTGTTTTGTTGATTGTGTAGAATTGTTTTATTGATTGTGTAGAATTGTTTTATTGATTATGTAGAATTGTTTTATTGATTGTGTTGAATTGTTTTATTGATTGTGTAGAATTGTTTTATTGATTGTGTAGAATTGTTTTATTGATGGTGTAGAATTTGTTTTGTTAATTGTGTAGAATTGTTTTGTTGATTGTGTAGAATTGTTTTATTGATTGTGTAGAATTGTTTTGTTGATTGTGTAGAATTGTTTTATTCATTGTGTAGAATTGTTTTGTTGATTGTGTAGAATTGTTTTATTGATTGTGTAGAATTGTTTTATTGATTGTGTAGAATTGTTTTGTTAATTGTGTAGAATTGTTTTGTTGATTGTGTAGAATTGTTTTATTGATTGTGTAGAATTGTTTTGTTGATTGTGTAGAATTGTTTTATTGATTGTGTAGAATTGTTTTATTGATTGTGTAGAATTGTTTTATTGATTGTGTAGAATTGTTTTATTGATTGTGTAGAATTGTTTTGTTGATTGTGTAGAACTGTTTTGTTGATTGTGTAGAATTGTTTTGTTGATTGTGTAGAATTGTTTTATTGATTGTGTAGAATTGTTTTGTGGATTGTGTAGAATTGTTTTATTGATTGTGTAGAATTGTTTTATTGATTGTGTAGAATTGTTTTATTGATTGTGTAGAATTGTTTTGTTGATTGTGTAGAATTGTTTTATTGATTGTGTAGAATTGTTTTGTTGATTGTGTAGAATTGTTTTATTGATTGTGTAGAATTGTTTCATTGATTGTGTAAAATCGTTTTGTTGATTGTGTAGAATTGTTTTATTGATTGTGTAGAATTGTTTTATTGATTGTGTAGAATTGTTTTATTGATTGTGTAGAATTGTTTTGTTGATTGTGTAGAATTGTTTTATGGATTGTGTAGAATTGTTTTATTGATTGTGTAGAATTGTTTTGTGGATTGTGTAGAATTGTTTTATTGATTGTGTAGAATTGTTTTATTGATTGTGTAGAATTGTTTTATTGATTGTGTAGAATTGTTTTATTGATTGTGTAGAATTGTTTTATTGATTGTGTAGAATTGTTTTGTTTATTGTGTAGAATTGTTTTATTGATTGTGTCGAATTGATTTGTTGATTGTGTAGAATTGTTTTGTTGATTGTGTAGAATTGTTTTGTTGATTGTGTAGAATTGTTTTATTGATTGTGTAGAATTGTTTTGTTGATTGTGTAGAATTGTTTTGTTGATTGTGTAGAATTGTTTTATTGATTGTGTAGAATTGTTTTGTTGATTGTGTTAAATTTTTTTGTTGATTGTGTAGAACTTTTTTGTTGATTGTGTAGAATTGCTTTATTTGTTGTGTAGAATTGTTTTGTTGATTGTGTAGAATTGTTTTATTGATTGTGTAGAATTGTTTTATTGATTGTGTAGAATTGTTTTGTTGATTGTGTAGAACTGTTTTGTTGATTGTGTAGAACTGTTTTGTTGATTGTGTAGAATTGTTTTGTTTATTGTGTAGAATTGTTTTATTGATTGTGTAGAATTGTTTTGTTGATTGTGTAGAATTGTTTTGTTGATTGTGTAGAACTGTTTTGTTGATTGTGTAGAATTGTTTTAATGATTTCGTAGAATTGTTTTATTGATTGTGTAGAATTGTTTTGTTGATTGTGTAGAATTGTTTTGTTGATTGTGTAGAACTGTTTTGTTGATTGTGTAGAATTGTTTTGTTGATTGTGTAGAATTGTTTTATTGATTGTGTAGAATTGTTTTATTGATTGTGTAGAATTGTTTTATTGATTGTGTAGAATTGTTTTGTTGATTGTGTAGAATTGTTTTATTGATTGTGTAGAACTGTTTTGTTGATTGTGTAGAATTGTTTTGTTGATTGTGTAGAATTGTTTTATTGATTGTGTAGAATTGTTTTATTGATTGTGTAGAATTGTTTTATTGATTGTGTAGAATTGTTTTGTGGATTGTGTAGAATTGTTTTATTGATTGTGTAGAATTGTTTTATTGATTGTGTAGAATTGTTTTATTGATTGTGTAGAACTGTTTTGTGGATTGTGTAGAATTGTTTTATTGATTGTGTAGAATTGTTTTATTGATTGTGTAGAATTGTTTTATTGATTGTGTAGAACTGTTTTGTGGATTGTGTAGAATTGTTTTATTGATTGTGTAGAATTGTTTTGTTGATTGTGTAGAATTGTTTTGTTGATTGTGTAGAACTGTTTTGTTGATTGTGTAGAATTGTTTTATTGATTGTGTAGAACTGTTTTGTGGATTGTGTAGAATTGTTTTGTGGATTGTTTAGAATTGTTTTATTGATTGTGGAGAATTGTTTTATTGATTGTGTAGAACTGTTTTGTGGATTGTGTAGAATTGTTTTATTGATTGTGTAGAATTGTTTTATTGATTGTGTAGAATTGTTTTATTGATTGTGTAGAATTGTTTTGTTGATTGTGTAGAATTGTTTTGTTGATTGTGTAGAATTGTTTTGTTAATTGTGTAGAACTGTTTTGTTGATTGTGTAGAATTGTTTTATTAATTGTGTAGAACTGTTTTGTTGATTGTGTAGAATAGTTTTGTTAATTGTGTAGAACTGTTTTGTTAATTGTGTAGAATTGTTTTATTGATTGTGTAGAATTGTTTTGTTGATTGTGTAGAACTGTTTTATTAATTGTGTAGAATTGTTTTATTGATTGTGTAGAATTGTTTTGTTTATTGTGTAGAATTGTTTTATTAATTGTGTAGAACTGTTTTGTTGATTGTGTAGAATTGTTTTATTGATTGTGTAGAATTTTTTTGTTGATTGTGTAGAATTATTTTGTTGATTGTGTAGAACTGTTTTGTTGATTGTGTAGAATTGTTTTGTTTATTGTGTAGAATTGTTTTGTTAATTGTGTAGAATTGTTTTGTTGATTGTGTAGAACTGATTTGTTGATTGTGTCGAATTGTTTTGTTTATTGTGTAGAATTGTTTTGTTGATTGTGTAGAATTGTTTTATTGATTGTGTAGAATTGTTTTATTGATTGTGTAGAATTGTTTTGTTTATTGTGTAGAATTGTTTTATTGATTGTGTAGAATTGTTTTATTGATTGTGTAGAATTGTTTTATTGATTGTGTAGAATTGTTTTGTTGATTGTGTAGAATTGTTTTATTGATTGTGTAGAATTGTTTTATTGATTGTGTAGAATTGTTTTGTTGATTGTGTAGAATTGTTTTGTTGATTGTGTAGAATTGTTTTGTTGATTGTGTAGAATTGTTTTATTGATTGTGTGGAATTGTTTTATTGATTGTGTAGAATTGTTTTATTGATTGTGTAGAATTGTTTTGTTGATTGTGTAGAATTGTTTTATTGATTGTGTAGAATTGTTTTATTGAGTGTAGAATTGTTTTGTTGATTGTGTAGAATTGTTTTATTGATTGTGTAGAATTGTTATGTTTATTGTGTAGAATTGTTTTATTGATTGTGTAGAATTGTTTTATTGATTGTGTAGAATTGTTTTATTGATTGTGTAGAATTGTTTTATTGATTGTGTAGAATTGTTTTGTTGATTGTGTAGAATTGTTTTATTGATTGTGTAGAATTGTTTTATTGATTGTGTAGAATTGTTTTATTTATTGTGTAGAATTGTTTTGTTAATTGTGTAGAATTGTTTTGTTAATTGTGTCGAATTGTTTTATTGATTGTGTAGAATTGTTTTATTGATTGTGTAGAATTGTTTTATTGATTGTGTAGAATTGTTTTATTGATTGTGTAGAATTGTTTTGTTAATTTTGTAGAATTGTTTTGTTGATTGTGTAGAATTGTTTTGTTGATTGTTTAGAATTGTTTTATTGATTGTGTAGAATTGGTTTATTGATTGTGTAGAATTGTTTTGTTGATTGTGTTGAATTGTTTTTAATATTGTGTAGAATTGTTTTGTTGATTGTGTAGAATTGTTTTGTTGATTGTGTTGAATTTTTTGTTGATTGTGTTGAATTGTTTTATTGATTGTGTAGAATTGTTTTGTTGATTGTGTAGAATTGTTTTGTTGATTGTGTAGAATTGTTTTGTTAATTGTGTAGAACTGTTTTGTTGATTGTGTAGAATTGTTTTATTAATTGTGTAGAACTGTTTTGTTGATTGTGTAGAATAGTTTTGTTAATTGTGTAGAACTGTTTTGTTAATTGTGTAGAATTGTTTTATTGATTGTGTAGAATTGTTTTGTTGATTGTGTAGAACTGTTTTATTAATTGTGTAGAATTGTTGTATTGATTGTGTAGAATTGTTTTGTTGATTGTGTAGAATTGTTTTGTTAATTGTGTAGAACTGTTTTGTTGATTGTGTAGAATTGTTTTATTGATTGTGTAGAATTGTTTTGTTGATTGTGTAGAATTGTTTTGTTGATTGTGTAGAACTGTTTTGTTGATTGTGTAGAATTGTTTTGTTTATTGTGTAGAATTGTTTTGTTAATTGTGTAGAATTGTTTTGTTGATTGTGTAGAACTGATTTGTTGATAGTGTCGAATTGTTTTGTTTATTGTGTAGAATTGTTTGTGTGATTGTGTAGAATTGTTTTATTGATTGTGTAGAATTGTTTTATTGATTGTGTAGAATTGTTTTGTTTATTGTGTAGAATTGTTTTATTGATTGTGTAGAATTGTTTTATTGATTGTGTAGAATTGTTTTATTGATTGTGTAGAATTGTTTTGTTGATTGTGTAGAATTGTTTTATTGATTGTGTAGAATTGTTTTATTGATTGTGTAGAATTGTTTTGTTGATTGTGTAGAATTGTTTTGTTGATTGTGTAGAATTGTTTTGTTGATTGTGTAGAATTGTTTTATTGATTGTGTAGAATTGTTTTATTGATTGTGTAGAATTGTTTTATTAATTGTGTAGAATTGTTTTGTTGATTGTGTAGAATTGTTTTATTGATTGTGTAGAATTGTTTTATTGAGTGTAGAATTGTTTTGTTGATTGTGTAGAATTGTTTTATTGATTGTGTAGAATTGTTATGTTTATTGTGTAGAATTGTTTTATTGATTGTGTAGAATTGTTTTATTGATTGTGTAGAATTGTTTTATTGATTGTGTAGAATTGTTTTATTGATTGTGTAGAATTGTTTTGTTTATTGTGTAGAATTGTTTTATTGATTGTGTAGAATTGTTTTATTGATTGTGTAGAATTGTTTTATTGATTGTGTAGAATTGTTTTATTTATTGTGTAGAATTGTTTTGTTAATTGTGTAGAATTGTTTTGTTAATTGTGTAGAATTGTTTTATTGATTGTGTAGAATTGTGTTATTGATTGTGTAGAATTGTTTTATTGATTGTGTAGAATTGTTTTGTTGATTGTGTAGAACTGTTTTATTAATTGTGTAGAATTGTTTTATTGATTGTGTAGAATTGTTTTGTTTATTGTGTAGAATTGTTTTGTTAATTGTGTAGAACTGTTTTGTTGATTGTGTAGAATTGTTTTATTGATTGTGTAGAATTTTTTTGTTGATTGTGTAGAATTATTTTGTTGATTGTGTAGAACTGTTTTGTTGATTGTGTAGAATTGTTTTGTTTATTGTGTAGAATTGTTTTGTTAATTGTGTAGAATTGTTTTGTTGATTGTGTAGAACTGATTTGTTGATTGTGTCGAATTGTTTTGTTTATTGTGTAGAATTGTTTTGTTGATTGTGTAGAATTGTTTTATTGATTGTGTAGAATTGTTTTATTGATTGTGTAGAATTGTTTTGTTTATTGTGTAGAATTGTTTTATTGATTGTGTAGAATTGTTTTATTGATTGTGTAGAATTGTTTTATTGATTGTGTAGAATTGTTTTGTTGATTGTGTAGAATTGTTTTATTGATTGTGTAGAATTGTTTTATTGATTGTGTAGAATTGTTTTGTTGATTGTGTAGAATTGTTTTGTTGATTGTGTAGAATTGTTTTGTTGATTGTGTAGAATTGTTTTATTGATTGTGTGGAATTGTTTTATTGATTGTGTAGAATTGTTTTATTGATTGTGTAGAATTGTTTTGTTGATTGTGTAGAATTGTTTTATTTTTTGTGTAGAATTGTTTTATTGAGTGTAGAATTGTTTTGTTGATTGTGTAGAATTGTTTTATTGATTGTGTAGAATTGTTATGTTTATTGTGTAGAATTGTTTTATTGATTGTGTAGAATTGTTTTATTGATTGTGTAGAATTGTTTTATTGATTGTGTAGAATTGTTTTATTGATTGTGTAGAATTGTTTTGTTGATTGTGTAGAATTGTTTTATTGATTGTGTAGAATTGTTTTATTGATTGTGTAGAATTGTTTTATTTATTGTGTAGAATTGTTTTGTTGATTGTGTAGAATTGTTTTGTTGATTGTGTAGAATTGTTTTGTTGATTGTGTAGAATTGTTTTATTGATTGTGTAGAATTGTTTTATTGATTGTGTAGAATTGTTTTATTGATTGTGTAGAATTGTTTTGTTGATTGTGTAGAATTGTTTTATTGATTGTGTAGAATTGTTTTATTGAGTGTAGAATTGTTTTGTTGATTGTGTAGAATTGTTTTATTGATTGTGTAGAATTGTTATGTTTATTGTGTAGAATTGTTTTATTGATTGTGTAGAATTGTTTTATTGATTGTGTAGAATTGTTTTATTGATTGTGTAGAATTGTTTTATTGATTGTGTAGAATTGTTTTGTTTATTGTGTAGAATTGTTTTATTGATTGTGTAGAATTGTTTTATTGATTGTGTAGAATTGTTTTATTGATTGTGTAGAATTGTTTTATTTATTGTGTAGAATTGTTTTGTTAATTGTGTAGAATTGTTTTGTTAATTGTGTAGAATTGTTTTATTGATTGTGTAGAATTGTGTTATTGATTGTGTAGAATTGTTTTATTGATTGTGTAGAATTGTTTTGTTGATTGTGTAGAACTGTTTTATTAATTGTGTAGAATTGTTTTATTGATTGTGTAGAATTGTTTTGTTTATTGTGTAGAATTGTTTTGTTAATTGTGTAGAACTGTTTTGTTGATTGTGTAGAATTGTTTTATTGATTGTGTAGAATTTTTTTGTTGATTGTGTAGAATTATTTTGTTGATTGTGTAGAACTGTTTTGTTGATTGTGTAGAATTGTTTTGTTTATTGTGTAGAATTGTTTTGTTAATTGTGTAGAATTGTTTTGTTGATTGTGTAGAACTGATTTGTTGATTGTGTCGAATTGTTTTGTTTATTGTGTAGAATTGTTTTGTTGATTGTGTAGAATTGTTTTATTGATTGTGTAGAATTGTTTTATTGATTGTGTAGAATTGTTTTGTTTATTGTGTAGAATTGTTTTATTGATTGTGTAGAATTGTTTTATTGATTGTGTAGAATTGTTTTATTGATTGTGTAGAATTGTTTTGTTGATTGTGTAGAATTGTTTTATTGATTGTGTAGAATTGTTTTATTGATTGTGTAGAATTGTTTTGTTGATTGTGTAGAATTGTTTTGTTGATTGTGTAGAATTGTTTTGTTGATTGTGTAGAATTGTTTTATTGATTGTGTGGAATTGTTTTATTGATTGTGTAGAATTGTTTTATTGATTGTGTAGAATTGTTTTGTTGATTGTGTAGAATTGTTTTATTGATTGTGTAGAATTGTTTTATTGAGTGTAGAATTGTTTTGTTGATTGTGTAGAATTGTTTTATTGATTGTGTAGAATTGTTATGTTTATTGTGTAGAATTGTTTTATTGATTGTGTAGAATTGTTTTATTGATTGTGTAGAATTGTTTTATTGATTGTGTAGAATTGTTTTATTGATTGTGTAGAATTGTTTTGTTGATTGTGTAGAATTGTTTTATTTATTGTGTAGAATTGTTTTATTGATTGTGTAGAATTGTTTTATTTATTGTGTAGAATTGTTTTGTTAATTGTGTAGAATTGTTTTGTTAATTGTGTCGAATTGTTTTATTGATTGTGTAGAATTGTTTTATTGATTGTGTAGAATTGTTTTATTGATTGTGTAGAATTGTTTTATTGATTGTGTAGAATTGTTTTGTTAATTTTGTAGAATTGTTTTGTTGATTGTGTAGAATTGTTTTGTTGATTGTTTAGAATTGTTTTATTGATTGTGTAGAATTGGTTTATTGATTGTGTAGAATTGTTTTGTTGATTGTGTTGAATTGTTTTTAATATTGTGTAGAATTGTTTTGTTGATTGTGTAGAATTGTTTTGTTGATTGTGTTGAATTGTTTTGTTGATTGTGTTGAATTGTTTTATTGATTGTGTAGAATTGTTTTGTTGATTGTGTAGAATTGTTTTGTTGATTGTGTAGAATTGTTTTGTTAATTGTGTTGAACTGTTTTGTTGATTGTGTAGAATTGTTTTATTAATTGTGTAGAACTGTTTTGTTGATTGTGTAGAATAGTTTTGTTAATTGTGTAGAACTGTTTTGTTAATTGTGTAGAATTGTTTTATTGATTGTGTAGAATTGTTTTGTTGATTGTGTAGAACTGTTTTATTAATTGTGTAGAATTGTTGTATTGATTGTGTAGAATTGTTTTGTTGATTGTGTAGAATTGTTTTGTTAATTGTGTAGAACTGTTTTGTTGATTGTGTAGAATTGTTTTATTGATTGTGTAGAATTGTTTTGTTGATTGTGTAGAATTGTTTTGTTGATTGTGTAGAACTGTTTTGTTGATTGTGTAGAATTGTTTTGTTTATTGTGTAGAATTGTTTTGTTAATTGTGTAGAATTGTTTTGTTGATTGTGTAGAACTGATTTGTTGATTGTGTCGAATTGTTTTGTTTATTGTGTAGAATTGTTTTGTTGATTGTGTAGAATTGTTTTATTGATTGTGTAGAATTGTTTTATTGATTGTGTAGAATTGTTTTGTTTATTGTGTAGAATTGTTTTATTGATTGTGTAGAATTGTTTTATTGATTGTGTAGAATTGTTTTATTGATTGTGTAGAATTGTTTTGTTGATTGTGTAGAATTGTTTGATTGATTGTGTAGAATTGTTTTATTGATTGTGTAGAATTGTTTTGTTGATTGTGTAGAATTGTTTTGTTGATTGTGTAGAATTGTTTTGTTGATTGTGTAGAATTGTTTTATTGATTGTGTAGAATTGTTTTATTGATTGTGTAGAATTGTTTTATTGATTGTGTAGAATTGTTTTGTTGATTGTGTAGAATTGTTTTATTGATTGTGTAGAATTGTTTTATTGAGTGTAGAATTGTTTTGTTGATTGTGTAGAATTGTTTTATTGATTGTGTAGAATTGTTATGTTTATTGTGTAGAATTGTTTTATTGATTGTGTAGAATTGTTTTATTGATTGTGTAGAATTGTTTTATTGATTGTGTAGAATTGTTTTATTTATTGTGTAGAATTGTTTTGTTTATTGTGTAGAATTGTTTTATTGATTGTGTAGAATTGTTTTATTGATTGTGTAGAATTGTTTTATTGATTGTGTAGAATTGTTTTATTTATTGTGTAGAATTGTTTTGTTAATTGTGTAGAATTGTTTTGTTAATTGTGTAGAATTGTTTTATTGATTGTGTAGAATTGTGTTATTGATTGTGTAGAATTGTTTTATTGATTGTGTAGAATTGTTTTATTGATTGTGTAGAATTGTTTTGTTAATTTTGTAGAATTGTTTTGTTGATTGTGTAGAATTGTTTTGTTGATTGTTTAGAATTGTTTTATTGATTGTGTAGAATTGGTTTATTGATTGTGTAGAATTGTTTTGTTGATTGTGTTGAATTGTTTTTAATATTGTGTAGAATTGTTTTGTTGATTGTGTAGAATTGTTTTGTTGATTGTGTTGAATTGTTTTGTTGATTGTGTTGAATTGTTTTATTGATTGTGTAGAATTGTTTTGTTAATTGTGTCGAATTGTTTTGTTGATTGTGTAGAATTGTTTTGTTGATTGTGTAGAATTGTTTTATTGATTGTGTAGAATTGTTTTATTGATTGTGTAGAATTGTTTTGTTGATTGTGTTGAATTGTTTTTAATATTGTGTAGAATTGTTTTGTTGATTGTGTAGAATTGTTTTGTTGATTGTGTAGAATTGTTTTGTTGATTGTGTAGAATTGTTTTGTTGATTGTGTTGAATTGTTTTATTGATTTTTATTAATTGTGTAGAATTTTTTATCTGATTGTGTAGAATTGTTTTATTGATTGTGTAGAATTGTTTTATTGATTTGGTAGAATTGTTTTGTTTATTGTGTCGAATTGTTTTTTTGATTGTGTAGAATTGTTTTGTTGATTGTGTAGAATTGTTTTGTTGATCGTGTACAATTATTTTATTGATTGTGTAGAATTGTTTTGTTGATTGTGTAGAATTGTGTTGTTGATTGTGTTGAATTGTTTTATTGATTGTGTAGAATTGTTTTGTTGATTGTGTTGAATTGTTTTATTGATTGTGTAGAATTTTTTTATTGATTGTGTTGAATTGTTTTATTGATTGTGTAGAATTGTTTTATTGATTGTGTTGAATTGTTTTGTTGATTGTGTAGAATTGTTTTGTTGATTGTGTTGAATTGTTTTATTGATTGTGTAGAATTGTTTTATTGATTGTGGAGAATTGTTTTATTGATTGTATTGAATTGTTTTATTTATTGTGTAGAATTGTTTTGTTGATTGTGTTGAATTGTTTTATTGATTGTGTAGAATTGTTTTGTTGATTGTGTTGAATTGTTTTATTGATTGTGTAGAATTTTTTTATTGATTGTGTTGAATTGTTTTATTGATTGTGTAGAATTGTTTTATTGATTGTGTAGAATTGTTTTATTGATTGTGTAGAATTGTTTTATTGATTGTGTAGAATTGTTTTGTTGATTGTGTAGAATTGTTTTGTTGATTGTGTTGAATTGTTTTATTGATTGTGTAGAATTGTTTTGTTGATTGTGTTGAATTGTTTTATTGATTGTGTAGAATTGTTTTATTGATTGTATTGAATTGTTTTATTTATTGTGTAGAATTGTTTTGTTGATTGTGTTGAATTGTTTTATTGATTGTGTAGAATTGTTTTATTGATTGTATTGAATTGTTTTATTGATTGTGTAGAATTGTTTTGTTGATTGTGTTGAATTGTTTTATTGATTGTGTAGAATTGTTTTATTGATTGTGTAGAATTGTTTTGTTGATTGTATTGAATTGTTTTATTGATTGTGTTGAATTGGTTTATTGATTGTGTAGAATTGTTTTGTTGATTGTATTGAATTGTTTTATTGATTGTGTAGAATTGTTTTGTTGATTGTATTGAATTGTTTTATTGATTGTGTAGAATTGTTTTATTGATTGTGTTGAATTGTTTTATTGATTGTGTAGAATTGTTTTATTGATTGTGTAGAATGGTTTTGTTGATTGTATTGAATTGTTTTATTGATTGTGTAGAATTGTTTTGTTGATTGTGTTGAATTGTTTTATTGATTGTGTAGAATTGTTTTGTTGATTGTATTGAATTGTTTTATTGATTGTGTAGAATTGTTTTCTTGATTGTATTGAATTGTTTTATTGATTGTGTAGAATTGTTTTATTGATTGTGTTGAATTGTTTTATTGATTGTGTAGAATTGTTTAGTTGATTGTGTAGAAATGTTTTGTTGATCGTGTACAATTGTTTTATTGATCGTGTACAATTGTTTTATTGATTGTGTAGAATTGTTTTGTTGATTGTGTAGAATTGTTTTGTTGATTGTATTGAATTGTTTTATTGATTGTGTAGAATTGTTTTATTGATTGTGTTGAATTGTTTTATTGATTGTGTAGAATTGTTTTATTGATTGTGTAGAATGGTTTTGTTGATTGTATTGAATTGTCTTATTGATTGTGTAGAATTGTTTTGTTGATTGTGTTGAATTGTTTTATTGATTGTGTAGAATTGTTTTGTTGATTGTATTGAATTGTTTTATTGATTGTGTAGAATTGTTTTGTTGATTGTATTGAATTGTTTTATTGATTGTGTAGAATTGTTTTATTGATTGTGTTGAATTGTTTTATTGATTGTGTAGAATTGTTTTGTTGATTGTGTAGAATTGTTTTGTTTATCGTGTACAATTGTTTTATTGATCGTGTACAATTGTTTTATTGATTGTGTAGAATTGTTTTGTTGATTGTGTAGAATTGTTTTGTTGATTGTGTAGAATTGTTTTAATGATTGTGTAGAATTGTTTTATTGATTGTGTAGAATTGTTTTGTTGATTGTGTAGAATTGTTTTAATGATTTCGTAGAATTGTTTTATTGATTGTGTAGAATTGTTTCGTTGATTGTGTAGAATTGTTTTGTTGATTGTGTAGAATTGTTTTAATGATTGTGTAGAATTGTTTTGTTGATTGTGTAGAATTGTTTTGTTGATTGTGTAGAATTGTTTTGTTGATTGTGTAGAATTGTTTTATTGATTGTGTAGAATTGTTTTATTGATTGTGTAGAATTGTTTTATTTATTGTGTAGAATTGTTTCGTTGATTGTGTAGAATTGTTTTGTTGATTGTGTAGAATTGTTTTATTGATTGTGTAGAATTGTTTTATTGATTGTGTAGAATTGTTTTATTTATTGTGTAGAATTGTTTTGTTGATTGTGTTGAATTGTTGCTCCTGCGTGCATGAAGGGGTTTTATTATTCCAGGAAATGTACACACGGACTCCCTCTTATCATCACTCTATCTATCTCTTTCTCCCTCTTTGTGTAGAATTGTTTTGTTGATTGTGTAGAATTGTTTTGTTGATTGTGTTGAATTGTTTTTAATATTGTGTAGAATTGTTTTGTTGATTGTGTAGAATTGTTTTGTTGATTGTGTAGAATTGTTTTGTTGATTGTGTAGAATTGTTTTGTTGATTGTGTTGAATTGTTTTATTGATTTTTATTAATTGTGTAGAATTTTTTATCTGATTGTGTAGAATTGTTTTATTGATTGTGTAGAATTGTTTTATTGATTTGGTAGAATTGTTTTGTTTATTGTGTAGAATTGTTTTTTTGATTGTGTAGAATTGTTTTGTTGATTGTGTAGAATTGTTTTGTTGATCGTGTACAATTGTTTTATTGATTGTGTAGAATTGTTTTGTTGATTGTGTAGAATTGTGTTGTTGATTGTGTTGAATTGTTTTATTGATTGTGTAGAATTGTTTTGTTGATTGTGTTGAATTGTTTTATTGATTGTGTAGAATTGTTTTGTTGATTGTGTTGAATTGTTTTATTGATTGTGTAGAATTGTTTTATTGATTGTATTGAATTGTTTTATTGATTGTGTAGAATTGTTTTGTTGATTGTGTTGAATTGTTTTATTGATTGTGTAGAATTGTTTTATTGATTGTGTAGAATTGTTTTGTTGATTGTATTGAATTGTTTTGTTGATTGTGTTGAATTGGTTTATTGATTGTGTAGAATTGTTTTGTTGATTGTATTGAATTGTTTTATTGATTGTGTAGAATTGTTTTGTTGATTGTATTGAATTGTTTTATTGATTGTGTAGAATTGTTTTATTGATTGTGTTGAATTGTTTTATTGATTGTGTAGAATTGTTTTATTGATTGTGTAGAATGGTTTTGTTGATTGTATTGAATTGTTTTATTGATTGTGTAGAATTGTTTTGTTGATTGTGTTGAATTGTTTTATTGATTGTGTAGAATTGTTTTGTTGATTGTATTGAATTGTTTTATTGATTGTGTAGAATTGTTTTCTTGATTGTATTGAATTGTTTTATTGATTGTGTAGAATTGTTTTGTTGATTGTGTAGAATTGTTTTATTGATTGTGTAGAATTGTTTTGTTGATTGTGTAGAATTGTTTTGTTGATTGTGTAGAATTGTTTTATTTATTGTGTAGAATTGTTTTGTTGATTGTGTAGAAATGTTTTCTTGATTGTATTGAATTGTTTTATTGATTGGGTTGAATTGTTTTATTTATTGTGTAGAATTGTTTTGTTGATTGTGTAGAATTGTTTTGTTGATTGTGTAGAATTGTTTTGTTGATTGTGTTGAATTGTTTTATTGATTGTGTAGAATTGTTTTGTTGATTGTGTAGAATTGTTTTCTTGATTGTATTGAATTGTTTTATTGATTGTGTAGAATTGTTTTGTTGATTGTGTAGAATTGTTTTATTGATTGTGTAGAATTGTTTTGTTGATTGTGTAGAATTGTTTTATTGATTGTGTAGAATTTTTTTATTGATTGTGTTGAATTGTTTTATTGATTGTGTAGAATTGTTTTGTTGATTGTGTAGAAATGTTTTGTTGATCGTGTACAATTGTTTTATTGATCGTGTACAATTGTTTTATTGATTGTGTAGAATTGTTTTGTTGATTGTGTAGAATTGTTTTGTTGATTGTATTGAATTGTTTTATTGATTGTGTAGAATTGTTTTATTGATTGTGTTGAATTGTTTTATTGATTGTGTAGAATTGTTTTATTGATTGTGTAGAATGGTTTTGTTGATTGTATTGAATTGTCTTATTGATTGTGTAGAATTGTTTTGTTGATTGTGTTGAATTGTTTTATTGATTGTGTAGAATTGTTTTGTTGATTGTATTGAATTGTTTTATTGATTGTGTAGAATTGTTTTGTTGATTGTATTGAATTGTTTTATTGATTGTGTAGAATTGTTTTATTGATTGTGTTGAATTGTTTTATTGATTGTGTAGAATTGTTTTGTTGATTGTGTAGAATTGTTTTGTTGATCGTGTACAATTGTTTTATTGATCGTGTACAATTGTTTTATTGATTGTGTAGAATTGTTTTGTTGATTGTGTAGAATTGTTTTGTTGATTGTGTAGAATTGTTTTAATGATTGTGTAGAATTGTTTTATTGATTGTGTAGAATTGTTTTGTTGATTGTGTAGAATTGTTTTAATGATTTCGTAGAATTGTTTTATTGATTGTGTAGAATTGTTTCGTTGATTGTGTAGAATTGTTTGATTGATTGTGTAGAATTGTTTTATTGATTGTGTAGAATTGTTTTGTTGATTGTGTAGAATTGTTTTGTTGATTGTGTAGAATTGTTTTGTTGATTGTGTAGAATTGTTTTATTGATTGTGTAGAATTGTTTTATTGATTGTGTAGAATTGTTTTATTGATTGTGTAGAATTGTTTTGTTGATTGTGTAGAATTGTTTTATTGATTGTGTAGAATTGTTTTATTGAGTGTAGAATTGTTTTGTTGATTGTGTAGAATTGTTTTATTGATTGTGTAGAATTGTTATGTTTATTGTGTAGAATTGTTTTATTGATTGTGTAGAATTGTTTTATTGATTGTGTAGAATTGTTTTATTGATTGTGTAGAATTGTTTTATTGATTGTGTAGAATTGTTTTGTTTATTGTGTAGAATTGTTTTATTGATTGTGTAGAATTGTTTTATTGATTGTGTAGAATTGTTTTATTGATTGTGTAGAATTGTTTTATTTATTGTGTAGAATTGTTTTGTTAATTGTGTAGAATTGTTTTGTTAATTCTGTAGAATTGTTTTATTGATTGTGTAGAATTGTGTTATTGATTGTGTAGAATTGTTTTATTGATTGTGTAGAATTGTTTTATTGATTGTGTAGAATTGTTTTGTTAATTTTGTAGAATTGTTTTGTTGATTGTGTAGAATTGTTTTGTTGATTGTTTAGAATTGTTTTATTGATTGTGTAGAATTGGTTTATTGATTGTGTAGAATTGTTTTGTTGATTGTGTTGAATTGTTTTTAATATTGTGTAGAATTGTTTTGTTGATTGTGTAGAATTGTTTTGTTGATTGTGTTGAATTGTTTTGTTGATTGTGTTGAATTGTTTTATTGATTGTGTAGAATTGTTTTGTTAATTGTGTCGAATTGTTTTGTTGATTGTGTAGAATTGTTTTGTTGATTGTGTAGAATTGTTTTATTGATTGTGTAGAATTGTTTTATTGATTGTGTAGAATTGTTTTGTTGATTGTGTTGAATTGTTTTTAATATTGTGTAGAATTGTTTTGTTGATTGTGTAGAATTGTTTTGTTGATTGTGTAGAATTGTTTTGTTGATTGTGTAGAATTGTTTTGTTGATTGTGTTGAATTGTTTTATTGATTTTTATTAATTGTGTAGAATTTTTTATCTGATTGTGTAGAATTGTTTTATTGATTGTGTAGAATTGTTTTATTGATTTGGTAGAATTGTTGTGTTTATTGTGTCGAATTGTGTTTTTGATTGTGTAGAATTCTTTTGTTGATTGTGTAGAATTGTTTTGTTGATCGTGTACAATTATTTTATTGATTGTGTAGAATTGTTTTGTTGATTGTGTAGAATTGTGTTGTTGATTGTGTTGAATTGTTTTATTGATTGTGTAGAATTGTTTTGTTGATTGTGTTGAATTGTTTTATTGATTGTGTAGAATTTTTTTATTGATTGTGTTGAATTGTTTTATTGATTGTGTAGAATTGTTTTATTGATTGTGTTGAATTGTTTTGTTGATTGTGTAGAATTGTTTTGTTGATTGTGTTGAATTGTTTTATTGATTGTGTAGAATTGTTTTATTGATTGTGGAGAATTGTTTTATTGATTGTATTGAATGGTTTTATTTATTGTGTAGAATTGTTTTGTTGATTGTGTTGAATTGTTTTATTGATTGTGTAGAATTATTTTGTTGATTGTGTTGAATTGTTTTATTGATTGTGTAGAATTTTTTTATTGATTGTGTTGAATTGTTTTATTGATTGTGTAGAATTGTTTTATTGATTGTGTAGAATTGTTTTATTGATTGTGTAGAATTGTTTTATTGATTGTGTAGAATTGTTTTGTTGATTGTGTAGAATTGTTTTGTTGATTGTGTAGAATTGTTTTGTTGATTGTGTTGAATTGTTTTATTGATTGTGTAGAATTGTTTTGTTGATTGTGTTGAATTGTTTTATTGATTGTGTAGAATTGTTTTATTGATTGTATTGAATTGTTTTATTTATTGTGTAGAATTGTTTTGTTGATTGTGTTGAATTGTTTTATTGATTGTGTAGAATTGTTTTATTGATTGTATTGAATTGTTTTATTGATTGTGTAGAATTGTTTTGTTGATTGTGTTGAATTGTTTTATTGATTGTGTAGAATTGTTTTATTGATTGTGTAGAATTGTTTTGTTGATTGTATTGAATTGTTTTATTGATTGTGTTGAATTGGTTTATTGATTGTGTAGAATTGTTTTGTTGATTGTATTGAATTGTTTTATTGATTGTGTAGAATTGTTTTGTTGATTGTATTGAATTGTTTTATTGATTGTGTAGAATTGTTTTATTGATTGTGTTGAATTGTTTTATTGATTGTGTAGAATTGTTTTATTGATTGTGTAGAATGGTTTTGTTGATTGTATTGAATTGTTTTATTGATTGTGTAGAATTGTTTTGTTGATTGTGTTGAATTGTTTTATTGATTGTGTAGAATTGTTTTGTTGATTGTATTGAATTGTTTTATTGATTGTGTAGAATTGTTTTCTTGATTGTATTGAATTGTTTTATTGATTGTGTAGAATTGTTTTATTGATTGTGTTGAATTGTTTTATTGATTGTGTAGAATTGTTTAGTTGATTGTGTAGAAATGTTTTGTTGATCGTGTACAATTGTTTTATTGATCGTGTACAATTGTTTTATTGATTGTGTAGAATTGTTTTGTTGATTGTGTAGAATTGTTTTGTTGATTGTATTGAATTGTTTTATTGATTGTGTAGAATTGTTTTATTGATTGTGTTGAATTGTTTTATTGATTGTGTAGAATTGTTTTATTGATTGTGTAGAATGGTTTTGTTGATTGTATTGAATTGTCTTATTGATTGTGTAGAATTGTTTTTTTGATTGTGTTGAATTGTTTTATTGATTGTGTAGAATTGTTTTGTTGATTGTATTGAATTGTTTTATTGATTGTGTAGAATTGTTTTGTTGATTGTATTGAATTGTTTTATTGATTGTGTAGAATTGTTTTATTGATTGTGTTGAATTGTTTTATTGATTGTGTAGAACTGTTTTGTTGATTGTGTAGAATTGTTTTGTTTATCGTGTACAATTGTTTTATTGATCGTGTACAATTGTTTTATTGATTGTGTAGAATTGTTTTGTTGATTGTGTAGAATTGTTTTGTTGATTGTGTAGAATTGTTTTAATGATTGTGTAGAATTGTTTTATTGATTGTGTAGAATTGTTTTGTTGATTGTGTAGAATTGTTTTAATGATTTCGTAGAATTGTTTTATTGATTGTGTAGAATTGTTTCGTTGATTGTGTAGAATTGTTTTGTTGATTGTGTAGAATTGTTTTAATGATTGTGTAGAATTGTTTTGTTGATTGTGTAGAATTGTTTTGTTGATTGTGTAGAATTGTTTTGTTGATTGTGTAGAATTGTTTTATTGATTGTGTAGAATTGTTTTATTGATTGTGTAGAATTGTTTTATTTATTGTGTAGAATTGTTTCGTTGATTGTGTAGAATTGTTTTGTTGATTGTGTAGAATTGTTTTATTGATTGTGTAGAATTGTTTTATTGATTGTGTAGAATTGTTTTATTTATTGTGTAGAATTGTTTTGTTGATTGTGTTGAATTGTTGCTCCTGCGTGCATGAAGGGGTTTTATTATTCCAGGAAATGTACACACGGACTCCCTCTTATCATCACTCTATCTATCTCTTTCTCCCTCTTTGTGTAGAATTGTTTTGTTGATTGTGTAGAATTGTTTTGTTGATTGTGTTGAATTGTTTTTAATATTGTGTAGAATTGTTTTGTTGATTGTGTAGAATTGTTTTGTTGATTGTGTAGAATTGTTTTGTTGATTGTGTAGAATTGTTTTGTTGATTGTGTTGAATTGTTTTATTGATTTTTATTAATTGTGTAGAATTTTTTATCTGATTGTGTAGAATTGTTTTATTGATTGTGTAGAATTGTTTTATTGATTTGGTAGAATTGTTTTGTTTATTGTGTAGAATTGTTTTTTTGATTGTGTAGAATTGTTTTGTTGATTGTGTAGAATTGTTTTGTTGATCGTGTACAATTGTTTTATTGATTGTGTAGAATTGTTTTGTTGATTGTGTAGAATTGTGTTGTTGATTGTGTTGAATTGTTTTATTGATTGTGTAGAATTGTTTTGTTGATTGTGTTGAATTGTTTTATTGATTGTGTAGAATTGTTTTGTTGATTGTGTTGAATTGTTTTATTGATTGTGTAGAATTGTTTTATTGATTGTATTGAATTGTTTTATTGATTGTGTAGAATTGTTTTGTTGATTGTGTTGAATTGTTTTATTGATTGTGTAGAATTGTTTTATTGATTGTGTAGAATTGTTTTGTTGATTGTATTGAATTGTTTTGTTGATTGTGTTGAATTGGTTTATTGATTGTGTAGAATTGTTTTGTTGATTGTATTGAATTGTTTTATTGATTGTGTAGAATTGTTTTGTTGATTGTATTGAATTGTTTTATTGATTGTGTAGAATTGTTTTATTGATTGTGTTGAATTGTTTTATTGATTGTGTAGAATTGTTTTATTGATTGTGTAGAATGGTTTTGTTGATTGTATTGAATTGTTTTATTGATTGTGTAGAATTGTTTTGTTGATTGTGTTGAATTGTTTTATTGATTGTGTAGAATTGTTTTGTTGATTGTATTGAATTGTTTTATTGATTGTGTAGAATTGTTTTCTTGATTGTATTGAATTGTTTTATTGATTGTGTAGAATTGTTTTGTTGATTGTGTAGAATTGTTTTATTGATTGTGTAGAATTGTTTTGTTGATTGTGTAGAATTGTTTTGTTGATTGTGTAGAATTGTTTTATTTATTGTGTAGAATTGTTTTGTTGATTGTGTAGAAATGTTTTCTTGATTGTATTGAATTGTTTTATTGATTGGGTTGAATTGTTTTATTTATTGTGTAGAATTGTTTTGTTGATTGTGTAGAATTGTTTTGTTGATTGTGTAGAATTGTTTTGTTGATTGTGTTGAATTGTTTTATTGATTGTGTAGAATTGTTTTGTTGATTGTGTAGAATTGTTTTCTTGATTGTATTGAATTGTTTTATTGATTGTGTAGAATTGTTTTGTTGATTGTGTAGAATTGTTTTATTGATTGTGTAGAATTGTTTTGTTGATTGTGTAGAATTGTTTTATTGATTGTGTAGAATTTTTTTATTGATTGTGTTGAATTGTTTTATTGATTGTGTAGAATTGTTTTGTTGATTGTGTAGAAATGTTTTGTTGATCGTGTACAATTGTTTTATTGATCGTGTACAATTGTTTTATTGATTGTGTAGAATTGTTTTGTTGATTGTGTAGAATTGTTTTGTTGATTGTATTGAATTGTTTTATTGATTGTGTAGAATTGTTTTATTGATTGTGTTGAATTGTTTTATTGATTGTGTAGAATTGTTTTATTGATTGTGTAGAATGGTTTTGTTGATTGTATTGAATTGTCTTATTGATTGTGTAGAATTGTTTTGTTGATTGTGTTGAATTGTTTTATTGATTGTGTAGAATTGTTTTGTTGATTGTATTGAATTGTTTTATTGATTGTGTAGAATTGTTTTGTTGATTGTATTGAATTGTTTTATTGATTGTGTAGAATTGTTTTATTGATTGTGTTGAATTGTTTTATTGATTGTGTAGAATTGTTTTGTTGATTGTGTAGAATTGTTTTGTTGATCGTGTACAATTGTTTTATTGATCGTGTACAATTGTTTTATTGATTGTGTAGAATTGTTTTGTTGATTGTGTAGAATTGTTTTGTTGATTGTGTAGAATTGTTTTAATGATTGTGTAGAATTGTTTTATTGATTGTGTAGAATTGTTTTGTTGATTGTGTAGAATTGTTTTAATGATTTCGTAGAATTGTTTTATTGATTGTGTAGAATTGTTTCGTTGATTGTGTAGAATTGTTTGATTCATTGTGTAGAATTGTTTTATTGATTGTGTAGAATTGTTTTGTTGATTGTGTAGAATTGTTTTGTTGATTGTGTAGAATTGTTTTGTTGATTGTGTAGAATTGTTTTATTGATTGTGTAGAATTGTTTTATTGATTGTGTAGAATTGTTTTATTGATTGTGTAGAATTGTTTTGTTGATTGTGTAGAATTGTTTTATTGATTGTGTAGAATTGTTTTATTGAGTGTAGAATTGTTTTGTTGATTGTGTAGAATTGTTTTATTGATTGTGTAGAATTGTTATGTTTATTGTGTAGAATTGTTTTATTGATTGTGTAGAATTGTTTTATTGATTGTGTAGAATTGTTTTATTGATTGTGTAGAATTGTTTTATTGATTGTGTAGAATTGTTTTGTTTATTGTGTAGAATTGTTTTATTGATTGTGTAGAATTGTTTTATTGATTGTGTAGAATTGTTTTATTGATTGTGTAGAATTGTTTTATTTATTGTGTAGAATTGTTTTGTTAATTGTGTAGAATTGTTTTGTTAATTCTGTAGAATTGTTTTATTGATTGTGTAGAATTGTGTTATTGATTGTGTAGAATTGTTTTATTGATTGTGTAGAATTGTTTTATTGATTGTGTAGAATTGTTTTGTTAATTTTGTAGAATTGTTTTGTTGATTGTGTAGAATTGTTTTGTTGATTGTTTAGAATTGTTTTATTGATTGTGTAGAATTGGTTTATTGATTGTGTAGAATTGTTTTGTTGATTGTGTTGAATTGTTTTTAATATTGTGTAGAATTGTTTTGTTGATTGTGTAGAATTGTTTTGTTGATTGTGTTGAATTGTTTTGTTGATTGTGTTGAATTGTTTTATTGATTGTGTAGAATTGTTTTGTTAATTGTGTCGAATTGTTTTGTTGATTGTGTAGAATTGTTTTGTTGATTGTGTAGAATTGTTTTATTGATTGTGTAGAATTGTTTTATTGATTGTGTAGAATTGTTTTGTTGATTGTGTTGAATTGTTTTTAATATTGTGTAGAATTGTTTTGTTGATTGTGTAGAATTGTTTTGTTGATTGTGTAGAATTGTTTTGTTGATTGTGTAGAATTGTTTTGTTGATTGTGTTGAATTGTTTTATTGATTTTTATTAATTGTGTAGAATTTTTTATCTGATTGTGTAGAATTGTTTTATTGATTGTGTAGAATTGTTTTATTGATTTGGTAGAATTGTTGTGTTTATTGTGTCGAATTGTGTTTTTGATTGTGTAGAATTCTTTTGTTGATTGTGTAGAATTGTTTTGTTGATCGTGTACAATTATTTTATTGATTGTGTAGAATTGTTTTGTTGATTGTGTAGAATTGTGTTGTTGATTGTGTTGAATTGTTTTATTGATTGTGTAGAATTGTTTTGTTGATTGTGTTGAATTGTTTTATTGATTGTGTAGAATTTTTTTATTGATTGTGTTGAATTGTTTTATTGATTGTGTAGAATTGTTTTATTGATTGTGTTGAATTGTTTTGTTGATTGTGTAGAATTGTTTTGTTGATTGTGTTGAATTGTTTTATTGATTGTGTAGAATTGTTTTATTGATTGTGGAGAATTGTTTTATTGATTGTATTGAATGGTTTTATTTATTGTGTAGAATTGTTTTGTTGATTGTGTTGAATTGTTTTATTGATTGTGTAGAATTGTTTTGTTGATTGTGTTGAATTGTTTTATTGATTGTGTAGAATTTTTTTATTGATTGTGTTGAATTGTTTTATTGATTGTGTAGAATTGTTTTATTGATTGTGTAGAATTGTTTTATTGATTGTGTAGAATTGTTTTATTGATTGTGTAGAATTGTTTTGTTGATTGTGTAGAATTGTTTTGTTGATTGTGTAGAATTGTTTTGTTGATTGTGTTGAATTGTTTTATTGATTGTGTAGAATTGTTTTGTTGATTGTGTTGAATTGTTTTATTGATTGTGTAGAATTGTTTTATTGATTGTATTGAATTGTTTTATTTATTGTGTAGAATTGTTTTGTTGATTGTGTTGAATTGTTTTATTGATTGTGTAGAATTGTTTTATTGATTGTATTGAATTGTTTTATTGATTGTGTAGAATTGTTTTGTTGATTGTGTTGAATTGTTTTATTGATTGTGTAGAATTGTTTTATTGATTGTGTAGAATTGTTTTGTTGATTGTATTGAATTGTTTTATTGATTGTGTTGAATTGGTTTATTGATTGTGTAGAATTGTTTTATTGATTGTGTAGAATTGTTTTGTTGATTGTGTAGAATTGTTTTGTTGATTGTATTGAATTGTTTTATTGATTGTGTAGAATTGTTTTATTGATTGTGTTGAATTGTTTTATTGATTGTGTAGAATTGTTTTATTGATTGTGTAGAATGGTTTTGTTGATTGTATTGAATTGTCTTATTGATTGTGTAGAATTGTTTTGTTGATTGTGTTGAATTGTTTTATTGATTGTGTAGAATTGTTTTGTTGATTGTATTGAATTGTTTTATTGATTGTGTAGAATTGTTTTGTTGATTGTATTGAATTGTTTTATTGATTGTGTAGAATTGTTTTATTGATTGTGTTGAATTGTTTTATTGATTGTGTAGAATTGTTTTGTTGATTGTGTAGAATTGTTTTGTTGATCGTGTACAATTGTTTTATTGATCGTGTACAATTGTTTTATTGATTGTGTAGAATTGTTTTGTTGATTGTGTAGAATTGTTTTGTTGATTGTGTAGAATTGTTTTAATGATTGTGTAGAATTGTTTTATTGATTGTGTAGAATTGTTTTGTTGATTGTGTAGAATTGTTTTAATGATTTCGTAGAATTGTTTTATTGATTGTGTAGAATTGTTTCGTTGATTGTGTAGAATTGTTTGATTCATTGTGTAGAATTGTTTTATTGATTGTGTAGAATTGTTTTGTTGATTGTGTAGAATTGTTTTGTTGATTGTGTAGAATTGTTTTGTTGATTGTGTAGAATTGTTTTATTGATTGTGTAGAATTGTTTTATTGATTGTGTAGAATTGTTTTATTGATTGTGTAGAATTGTTTTGTTGATTGTGTAGAATTGTTTTATTGATTGTGTAGAATTGTTTTATTGAGTGTAGAATTGTTTTGTTGATTGTGTAGAATTGTTTTATTGATTGTGTAGAATTGTTATGTTTATTGTGTAGAATTGTTTTATTGATTGTGTAGAATTGTTTTATTGATTGTGTAGAATTGTTTTATTGATTGTGTAGAATTGTTTTATTGATTGTGTAGAATTGTTTTGTTTATTGTGTAGAATTGTTTTATTGATTGTGTAGAATTGTTTTATTGATTGTGTAGAATTGTTTTATTGATTGTGTAGAATTGTTTTATTTATTGTGTAGAATTGTTTTGTTAATTGTGTAGAATTGTTTTGTTAATTCTGTAGAATTGTTTTATTGATTGTGTAGAATTGTGTTATTGATTGTGTAGAATTGTTTTATTGATTGTGTAGAATTGTTTTATTGATTGTGTAGAATTGTTTTGTTAATTTTGTAGAATTGTTTTGTTGATTGTGTAGAATTGTTTTGTTGATTGTTTAGAATTGTTTTATTGATTGTGTAGAATTGGTTTATTGATTGTGTAGAATTGTTTTGTTGATTGTGTTGAATTGTTTTTAATATTGTGTAGAATTGTTTTGTTGATTGTGTAGAATTGTTTTGTTGATTGTGTTGAATTGTTTTGTTGATTGTGTTGAATTGTTTTATTGATTGTGTAGAATTGTTTTGTTAATTGTGTCGAATTGTTTTGTTGATTGTGTAGAATTGTTTTGTTGATTGTGTAGAATTGTTTTATTGATTGTGTAGAATTGTTTTATTGATTGTGTAGAATTGTTTTGTTGATTGTGTTGAATTGTTTTTAATATTGTGTAGAATTGTTTTGTTGATTGTGTAGAATTGTTTTGTTGATTGTGTAGAATTGTTTTGTTGATTGTGTAGAATTGTTTTGTTGATTGTGTTGAATTGTTTTATTGATTTTTATTAATTGTGTAGAATTTTTTATCTGATTGTGTAGAATTGTTTTATTGATTGTGTAGAATTGTTTTATTGATTTGGTAGAATTGTTGTGTTTATTGTGTCGAATTGTGTTTTTGATTGTGTAGAATTCTTTTGTTGATTGTGTAGAATTGTTTTGTTGATCGTGTACAATTATTTTATTGATTGTGTAGAATTGTTTTGTTGATTGTGTAGAATTGTGTTGTTGATTGTGTTGAATTGTTTTATTGATTGTGTAGAATTGTTTTGTTGATTGTGTTGAATTGTTTTATTGATTGTGTAGAATTTTTTTATTGATTGTGTTGAATTGTTTTATTGATTGTGTAGAATTGTTTTATTGATTGTGTTGAATTGTTTTGTTGATTGTGTAGAATTGTTTTGTTGATTGTGTTGAATTGTTTTATTGATTGTGTAGAATTGTTTTATTGATTGTGGAGAATTGTTTTATTGATTGTATTGAATGGTTTTATTTATTGTGTAGAATTGTTTTGTTGATTGTGTTGAATTGTTTTATTGATTGTGTAGAATTGTTTTGTTGATTGTGTTGAATTGTTTTATTGATTGTGTAGAATTTTTTTATTGATTGTGTTGAATTGTTTTATTGATTGTGTAGAATTGTTTTATTGATTGTGTAGAATTGTTTTATTGATTGTGTAGAATTGTTTTATTGATTGTGTAGAATTGTTTTGTTGATTGTGTAGAATTGTTTTGTTGATTGTGTAGAATTGTTTTGTTGATTGTGTTGAATTGTTTTATTGATTGTGTAGAATTGTTTTGTTGATTGTGTTGAATTGTTTTATTGATTGTGTAGAATTGTTTTATTGATTGTATTGAATTGTTTTATTTATTGTGTAGAATTGTTTTGTTGATTGTGTTGAATTGTTTTATTGATTGTGTAGAATTGTTTTATTGATTGTATTGAATTGTTTTATTGATTGTGTAGAATTGTTTTGTTGATTGTGTTGAATTGTTTTATTGATTGTGTAGAATTGTTTTATTGATTGTGTAGAATTGTTTTGTTGATTGTATTGAATTGTTTTATTGATTGTGTTGAATTGGTTTATTGATTGTGTAGAATTGTTTTGTTGATTGTATTGAATTGTTTTATTGATTGTGTAGAATTGTTTTGTTGATTGTATTGAATTGTTTTATTGATTGTGTAGAATTGTTTTATTGATTGTGTTGAATTGTTTTATTGATTGTGTAGAATTGTTTTATTGATTGTGTAGAATGGTTTTGTTGATTGTATTTAATTGTTTTATTGATTGTGTAGAATTGTTTTGTTGATTGTGTTGAATTGTTTTATTGATTGTGTAGAATTGTTTTGTTGATTGTATTGAATTGTTTTATTGATTGTGTAGAATTGTTTTCTTGATTGTATTGAATTGTTTTATTGATTGTGTAGAATTGTTTTATTGATTGTGTTGAATTGTTTTATTGATTGTGTAGAATTGTTTAGTTGATTGTGTAGAAATGTTTTGTTGATCGTGTACAATTGTTTTATTGATCGTGTACAATTGTTTTATTGATTGTGTAGAATTGTTTTGTTGATTGTGTAGAATTGTTTTGTTGATTGTATTGAATTGTTTTATTGATTGTGTAGAATTGTTTTATTGATTGTGTTGAATTGTTTTATTGATTGTGTAGAATTGTTTTATTGATTGTGTAGAATGGTTTTGTTGATTGTATTGAATTGTCTTATTGATTGTGTAGAATTGTTTTTTTGATTGTGTTGAATTGTTTTATTGATTGTGTAGAATTGTTTTGTTGATTGTATTGAATTGTTTTATTGATTGTGTAGAATTGTTTTGTTGATTGTATTGAATTGTTTTATTGATTGTGTAGAATTGTTTTATTGATTGTGTTGAATTGTTTTATTGATTGTGTAGAACTGTTTTGTTGATTGTGTAGAATTGTTTTGTTTATCGTGTACAATTGTTTTATTGATCGTGTACAATTGTTTTATTGATTGTGTAGAATTGTTTTGTTGATTGTGTAGAATTGTTTTGTTGATTGTGTAGAATTGTTTTAATGATTGTGTAGAATTGTTTTATTGATTGTGTAGAATTGTTTTGTTGATTGTGTAGAATTGTTTTAATGATTTCGTAGAATTGTTTTATTGATTGTGTAGAATTGTTTCGTTGATTGTGTAGAATTGTTTTGTTGATTGTGTAGAATTGTTTTAATGATTGTGTAGAATTGTTTTGTTGATTGTGTAGAATTGTTTTGTTGATTGTGTAGAATTGTTTTGTTGATTGTGTAGAATTGTTTTATTGATTGTGTAGAATTGTTTTATTGATTGTGTAGAATTGTTTTATTTATTGTGTAGAATTGTTTCGTTGATTGTGTAGAATTGTTTTGTTGATTGTGTAGAATTGTTTTATTGATTGTGTAGAATTGTTTTATTGATTGTGTAGAATTGTTTTATTTATTGTGTAGAATTGTTTTGTTGATTGTGTTGAATTGTTGCTCCTGCGTGCATGAAGGGGTTTTATTATTCCAGGAAATGTACACACGGACTCCCTCTTATCATCACTCTATCTATCTCTTTCTCCCTCTTTGTGTAGAATTGTTTTGTTGATTGTGTAGAATTGTTTTGTTTATTGTGTTGAATTGTTTTTAATATTGTGTAGAATTGTTTTGTTGATTGTGTAGAATTGTTTTGTTGATTGTGTAGAATTGTTTTGTTGATTGTGTAGAATTGTTTTGTTGATTGTGTTGAATTGTTTTATTGATTTTTATTAATTGTGTAGAATTTTTTATCTGATTGTGTAGAATTGTTTTATTGATTGTGTAGAATTGTTTTATTGATTTGGTAGAATTGTTTTGTTTATTGTGTAGAATTGTTTTTTTGATTGTGTAGAATTGTTTTGTTGATTGTGTAGAATTGTTTTGTTGATCGTGTACAATTGTTTTATTGATTGTGTAGAATTGTTTTGTTGATTGTGTAGAATTGTGTTGTTGATTGTGTTGAATTGTTTTATTGATTGTGTAGAATTGTTTTGTTGATTGTGTTGAATTGTTTTATTGATTGTGTAGAATTGTTTTGTTGATTGTGTTGAATTGTTTTATTGATTGTGTAGAATTGTTTTATTGATTGTATTGAATTGTTTTATTGATTGTGTAGAATTGTTTTGTTGATTGTGTTGAATTGTTTTATTGATTGTGTAGAATTGTTTTATTGATTGTGTAGAATTGTTTTGTTGATTGTATTGAATTGTTTTGTTGATTGTGTTGAATTGGTTTATTGATTGTGTAGAATTGTTTTGTTGATTGTATTGAATTGTTTTATTGATTGTGTAGAATTGTTTTGTTGATTGTATTGAATTGTTTTATTGATTGTGTAGAATTGTTTTACTGATTGTGTTGAATTGTTTTATTGATTGTGTAGAATTGTTTTATTGATTGTGTAGAATGGTTTTGTTGATTGTATTGAATTGTTTTATTGATTGTGTAGAATTGTTTTGTTGATTGTGTTGAATTGTTTTATTGATTGTGTAGAATTGTTTTGTTGATTGTATTGAATTGTTTTATTGATTGTGTAGAATTGTTTTCTTGATTGTATTGAATTGTTTTATTGATTGTGTAGAATTGTTTTGTTGATTGTGTAGAATTGTTTTATTGATTGTGTAGAATTGTTTTGTTGATTGTGTAGAATTGTTTTGTTGATTGTGTAGAATTGTTTTATTGATTGTGTAGAATTGTTTTGTTGATTGTGTAGAAATGTTTTCTTGATTGTATTGAATTGTTTTATTGATTGTGTTGAATTGTTTTATTTATTGTGTAGAATTGTTTTGTTGATTGTGTAGAATTGTTTTGTTGATTGTGTAGAATTGTTTTGTTGATTGTGTTGAATTGTTTTATTGATTGTGTAGAATTGTTTTGTTGATTGTGTAGAATTGTTTTCTTGATTGTATTGAATTGTTTTATTGATTGTGTAGAATTGTTTTGTTGATTGTGTAGAATTGTTTTATTGATTGTGTAGAATTGTTTTGTTGATTGTGTAGAATTGTTTTATTGATTGTGTAGAATTTTTTTATTGATTGTGTTGAATTGTTTTATTGATTGTGTAGAATTGTTTTGTTGATTGTGTAGAAATGTTTTGTTGATCGTGTACAATTGTTTTATTGATCGTGTACAATTGTTTTATTGATTGTGTAGAATTGTTTTGTTGATTGTGTAGAATTGTTTTGTTGATTGTATTGAATTGTTTTATTGATTGTGTAGAATTGTTTTATTGATTGTGTTGAATTGTTTTATTTATTGTGTAGAATTGTTTTATTGATTGTGTAGAATGGTTTTGTTGATTGTATTGAATTGTCTTATTGATTGTGTAGAATTGTTTTGTTGATTGTGTTGAATTGTTTTATTGATTGTGTAGAATTGTTTTGTTGATTGTATTGAATTGTTTTATTGATTGTGTAGAATTGTTTTGTTGATTGTATTGAATTGTTTTATTGATTGTGTAGAATTGTTTTATTGATTGTGTTGAATTGTTTTATTGATTGTGTAGAATTGTTTTGTTGATTGTGTAGAATTGTTTTGTTGATCGTGTACAATTGTTTTATTGATCGTGTACAATTGTTTTATTGATTGTGTAGAATTGTTTTGTTGATTGTGTAGAATTGTTTTGTTGATTGTGTAGAATTGTTTTAATGATTGTGTAGAATTGTTTTATTGATTGTGTAGAATTGTTTTGTTGATTGTGTAGAATTGTTTTAATGATTTCGTAGAATTGTTTTATTGATTGTGTAGAATTGTTTCGTTGATTGTGTAGAATTGTTTTGTTGATTGTGTAGAATTGTTTTATTGATTGTGTAGAATTGTTTTGTTGATTGTGTAGAATTGTTTTGTTGATTGTGTAGAATTGTTTTGTTGATTGTGTAGAATTGTTTTATTGATTGTGTAGAATTGTTTTATTGATTGTGTAGAATTGTTTTATTTATTGTGTAGAATTGTTTCGTTGATTGTGTAGAATTGTTTTGTTGATTGTGTAGAATTGTTTTATTGATTGTGTAGAATTGTTTTATTGATTGTGTAGAATTGTTTTATTTATTGTGTAGAATTGTTTTGTTGATTGTGTTGAATTGTTGCTCCTGCGTGCATGAAGGGGTTTTATTATTCCAGGAAATGTACACACGGACTCCCTCTTATCATCACTCTATCTATCTCTTTCTCCCTCTTTGTGTAGAATTGTTTTGTTGATTGTGTAGAATTGTTTTGTTGATTGTGTAGAATTGTTTTATTGATTGTGTAGAATTGTTTTATTGATTGTGTAGAATTGTTTTGTTGATTGTGTAGAATTGTTTTAATGATTTCGTTGAATTGTTTTATTGATTGTGTAGAATTGTTTTGTTGATTGTGTAGAATTGTTTTGTTGATTGTGTAGAATTGTTTTATTGATTGTGTAGAATTGTTTTATTGATTGTGTAGAATTGTTTTATTGATTGTGTAGAATTCTTTTATTGATTGTGTAGAATTGTTTTGTTGATTGTGTAGAATTGTTTTATTGATTATGTAGAATTGTTTTATTGATTGTGTAGAATTGTTTTGTGTATTGTGTAGAATTGTTTTGTTGATTGTGTAGAATTGTTTTGTTGATTGTGTAGAATTGTTTTGTTGATTGTGTAGAATGTTTTTTTTTTATTGTGTAGAATTGTTTTATTGATTGTGTAGAACTGAAATGTACACACGGACTCTCCCTTATCATCAATCTATCTATCTCTTTTTCTCTCTTTCTCTCTTTACACATATATATATATATATATATATATATATATGATTTAAAGGAGATTAAAACAATAGTCTAAAGAGCAGAGTATATTTTAATGTAATAGTGAAATTACTGGTTTAATTAAAATACAGGAAAGAAAAAGTGCTCGTTGTAATTTAGATATATATAATAAGCTCGATAGGTTAATATCCTCGAGCTAATTTAATATTTAGTAATGTGATTGATAATTTAAAATTTAAAAATCAAATTATAATTAAATTAAAAATCCGTTTCATAAGAAGGAACAACATTATGTAATTATACAAATAACATTAACTTACAATTTCTTTCGAATTATAAACCGTGGCGTCTTTAGATCAAAATATGCTTACGGAAATAAATTATTGCACGGGCGTCCTTTTTTAAAATTTATCATTCGATAAGGTGAAAAGCTATAGCAAACATCTATATGAGTACTTTAACCATAGTTCCTGATTTCAAAAGGCTAAAAATAAAATGTAAATATTTGTACCTATATTTTTATGTATGTATCTGTATATCTATGCATATGTATATATGTGTCTATTTTTTCATAAATATGCACGTATATATTTGTGTATGTATGTATGTATAATATTGTACTTAAACCAAATTTATATTTTACTATATTTCTTTTCTATCTCTAACCCATATTAATTTTCTTATCAATTTTAAGTCCAGACCTTCATTTTAATTTTTTCTAGATACATCTGCCTTACTTTTAATGCTAGGTTTATTTATGGTGTCTTTTAAATTTAATAAAAACCTTTCACAATTTGCTGATGAGGAAACCTTGTTTATTAAAAAAAACTATATGTAATAATTATTGTCCGTAACTTGATGTCTACCACAATAAAAACACTGTTTTCCGAAAGGATCGTACAAATAATTGATTTTGTTGTTGTTCCTTCTTATGAAACGGATTTTTAATTTAATTATAATTTGATTTTTAAATTTTAAATTATCAATCACATTACTAAATATATATATATATATATACACATACATATATATATATAAACAGAGAGAGATAGATAGATAAAGAGAGAGCCAGAGAGAGACAGAGAGAGAGAGAGAGAGAGAGAGAGAGAGAGAGAGAGAGAGAGAGAGAGAGTGAGAGTGAGAGAGAGAAAGTTGTTTTTGTTTTACGGAATATCAACCCTTTTCAGGTTATTTAATGCCGAATCCAGTGATTTTGAAGAACAATTTTTTAATCGAATAAATTTTTTTTTCAAGTAGGTTTCTATCTAACCCATAGTTGGGACCCTAACAGGTACTACCACTCCGGGTCAAAGTGGACCTGGGAGCAATGGCAATTAAAGGGTGGCTCCATTCTCCCCAAAGCCCGCAAGCTGGGTCCTCACCATCGGATATAGTTGAAGTCATATACATAACATAGAGAGAGAGAGAGAGAGAGAGAGAGAGAGAGAGAGAGAGAGAGAGAGAGAGAGAGAGAGTGGGAGAGAGAGAGAGAGAGAGAGAGAAGGGCGTAGAGAGATAGAAAGAGAGCGTGTGTATTTTCCAAATAACACCTTGGCTCGACGTCAATTTTCAACTATAATTAATAAGTAACATCCTCTGTCTATGTCGGCGAAGAATGCACATTCCAGGCTGGCCCGCGGGTAGGAGTGTACCTCGACCTGAATGACAACATAATGACGTGTAAATATCACTTTTAGGCCGCAAACCTCTTCCTCGTCGAAATAATCAAGCGAATAAAACCAGGGTCAATGCGTTGGTTAATGAATGGTCTCGAGCATTTTTTCTGCGTAACTGAGCGCCACCACCGTTCACACCTCCAAGATATTTATTTACCTTTACACAAATGATGACAAGAATAGATAGTGTTTAGATGCGCCCACTCAATCAGAGCGTTTAACGATTGTACAGGGTGAAACAATAAAATCGTCGCTATAGAAAAGACGACATGATTCCATTTCCGTTTAATGGAAACCGGGTTTCATTTTGCTACAGACCATCTAGTAGTTAGCCAGTTGTGTACAAATCCCAAGAGTGGTAGGAGCTTTCCATCATGTCTAAAAGTGACAAAATGTTCAACGAGCGAGATCGGAGATGCGCCGCTCATGCTCTTTACCGATCCAGATTATGACAACAGGAACATTGTCAACACACTCAAAATGCACGTCCGGGCGGATCAACGCTTGGGGCACAGCTCAACGCACTGAACGACGCACGGTGGTCTCGTGCTGTTTCAAGTGAGGGCCAAATCATGCCACCTCACATTTTTGAACTGTACCTGGATGTGCTGAAGAGTGTGGTGATATCTTAATGGAATCAGGTGGTCGCTGGCAGACCTTAGGTGTGGCGGTAGGACTCGGCATCGGTCCACAAGTTCAAAGAGACCAAGGATTGGTTTAATATATATATATATATATATATATATATATATATATATATATATATATATATATATATATATATATATTTGTTTATTGTTATATAAACATGCTCACATCCCGCTGCTACAAATAGCCACTTGTTTCAATCAAACAACAGATATCATCAGGCAGCGACTTGACTATTCAAAAGTTCAATGAATAAACTTTATTTATTGAACTTTTGAATAGTCAAGTCGCTGCCTGATGATATCTGTTGTTTGATTGAAACAAGTGGCTATTTGTAGCAGCGGGATGTGAGCATGTTTATATAACAATAAACAAGTATTATCAGCTCTTTTTATTGAGCACTATCTAACAACCTCGTTGAATTCATTAGTCCATTACTTTTGAATATAAAAAAAAAACCCGAGTATATATATATATATATATATATATATATATATATATATATATATATATATATATATATATATATTCACATTAAAAACCCTTGTTTCTATTTTTTTTGTTTACTTGCCTCCTCACGAGATCAGAGTTAGACATGAGGTCGGTTTTTAATGTGAGCTTCACAAAAAGGGGCATTCTAGTCGGTAACAAAAATTTAAAAAAGTGTACCAACCATAAAGGAAACATGCATTTTAATTAATTCCCTATTATAATTTTCGGTTTTCTTATGGGATGATCATCTGTAGTAAAATATTACGTGTAATTAAATTCATGCAGGTATTTTACATGATTTATACTTGCGTAATATTTGCGTAAAAAGATTATAGTAAACACACACCTCTTTCTATATATATTTATATATGTGTATATATATTTGTTTAAAAATTTTGCCTACGAAACCCTTATGTCGGTTTTTGGTTTACAGACATGAAACTTAATACATAGGGTATTCAAACCAATACAAAACTTTATACTTGGTGTTAAGCTGAGTAAAATCGGTGCAAAAGTGTGAAAATTACAGAAATTGAATTTGGCAGGTGACGGCAGTACGAATATGCACGCGTAACGCAAATGCTATTAATTCATGTTTTAATTTTTAACCTTGTAGCGAACATGTTTTTATAGCCCAGTCATTAACGCTAAAAGTAAAAAGTAAATCGTAAGCTAAACGTTTTAGTTTCGATTCTCAGTGGCGGCGCACGAATCATCTTTAAAAATCTTTTAAAATCATTACTATATATTGGGTTCAATATAATATAATAAGAAATACAATTTCTGCATTAATCAAAATATCATATTTAAACGTATTTTACGACCATTCAATATCGGGCGCCCTGCGGCGTACCAGTATATATATATATATATATATATATATATATATATATATATATATATATATATATATATATATATATATATATAACTTTTTAACTCACTACTATATATTGGGTCCAATATAATAATCAATGGGACATTGGCTTTATAATAATAAATTCTAAATCTGTATGAGATGAAATTTCATATTTAAGCATATTTTACGACCATGTCATGCTATAAATTGAGTACAATATAATAATCATTGGATAATTGGCTTCTTTATAATAAAAATATGAACTCTGCATAAATTAAAATATCATATCTAAGCATCTTACTACCAAGTAACGCTGGGGGTTTCTAACACACACACACACACACACACACACACACACACACACACACACACACACACATATATATATATATATATATATATATATATATATATATATATATATTGGCAAGATCATCCTACGAAGCAACAAATTTATGGCAACCTTTGGCCTTCGGGACAAGATCAAAGTGTAGTATCTGTTCTCCAGATGCTGCACTTCTATTTCTTGTTCTCTTTCGGTGGAGGAGAAATCCTTCACGACTGAGACAATTTTTATTTTTGTACCTTTTCTCCACCTTTTCTCCACATTAAAAAACGACCCTGGTGTCTAACTCTGTCCCGTGGAGAGGCATAGTAAATAGGTACTACCATCAGGGAACGACGTCTACGATTTGACGATTATTGGCAAAAGAGCAAACAAGAGCTGGTGAGAAATGTATTGCTATGGACTCCACAGCACAGGCGCACGAGCATAGGACGACCATTCAGTAAATTGCACATGACGCCAACTGTGATCCTGAAGATCTGAGGCAGCTGATGGAAGACAGGGAAATCTGGAGAGAGAGAGAGAGAGAGAAAGAGAGAGATAGAGTGTGTGTGTGTGAGAGAGAAAAAAAAGAGAGAGAGAGAGAGAGAGAGAGAGAGAGAGAGAGAGAATAACATTGATTCGGGAAAGGAGCCTTACCAGATAAATAGATAGATATATAAAGGGGTTATTAGACTTTTAACGATCATAAGAATAATTGCATTGCATAAGTAAATGCTGTAATATTAATGATATTAATATGCTTGTAAGCAAGAAGGACTTAAATTTTTGTTATTAATAATAACTCTGTTATCAAAAAAAAAAAAAAGAAAAAAAAGAAAGAAAAAAACACAATAAAAGCAAGTTAATAATCTGCTGGGAAATCTCTCAATTTTCCGCCGCGTATTTGCTGCTTTTTTTTCTCGCTGACATGTTTCAATTCCGTAGATTTTATTCTGAAACTGATTGAGTCAGATATTTGTAACTTTGTAAGTATCACTTGGGAGTTGTCTCCCTTGATGATAGTGCATGTCATTGAGTCAACTGTGTCGAACTCCACACCCATACAATAATGACGCAATGTAAAATATTATGTACTTCCCAGAGATGAATTAAAGTATTTGATTCTCAATACTTTCTTTGGTTTCTGCCCACGCACATCGATAAACGAAGAAAAATATGTTTATACTAGAGACTAGAATTGGCGTTTCTGAACAGGTTTATACTATGCTTGCTCGTATATATATATATATATATATATATATATATATATATATATATATATATATATATATATATATATATATATATATATTAGTGTCGGGACGATTAATCCGAATCAGGAATCAGAAAAATCAGAATACTTAATAGTATCGGAATCGGTATCAGAATCGGAAGAATTTGGGCCTATTGTTCGATGCCAAAACGACCTTTTTTATTTGATTTTGTTCAAAGTTAAATTTTCCATTGATAGTAATAATTATAAAATAATAAATATCTTTTTTTTAAATTTTAGTTTAAAGTAAAACTAAAATCGATAGATCACCGTCCATAGGTGTACTTTTACGTTTAAAAAATATCTTCACATTTAACGTGTGTTTTACTGTAATTATAGAAAAATAAAGTTAAATATTTAGAGATTTATAAAGAATCGTAATCGGCAATTGCATCGGAATCGGGAATTTATTTTCTTAGACATATCACGTTGGAAAGAATAGGCACAGAAGTATTTACAAATTTCCAAAATATTGATCTTTATTGGCAGCACCTTGTGCACAATTGTTTCAGTCTCCAGTGTTGACATACAAATATATAATAGTTCATCAATTATAATTTTCCACCACGGAGCTTCGTCAGCGCGTGGTAAAAAACAATCTGTCAACAGTTTCAAAGGCCATGAATCAGGACCTTTATTAACAATACAGCAGGTATTTATTTATACAGAAGATATATATATACACTTGTGGCCGATATTATTCATACCCCCCCCCCTTGAAAATTGAGTTTATTAGGTGTAACTTTGTAAGAATTTATTGTTTACGTCCATATTGATACATATTCTTTATAAACCTCTTCTGATCATTTTCGTCATTTTAAAATCTCGGGATACTTGTAATAAAAGAAATATACAGCTATTTATAAAATCTGCAATGTTCAAAAATAATCATACCCCCTTATTTTTTCAGTATTAATCGAGTTTCTGACTGTTTGTTTCCTGTTTGATTATTATTTTGAATGCTTTTATACAACCTTTGATTAATTTCATTTCGTTTTTTGCATTTTTCAGAAATTAAAATGATATCAACTGAAAACCAATAAAAGAATAAAAATTATTAGAATGGGGGAAAAAAAAAGAGCTTAGTAATGATCTTAGGACTAAAATTGTGAATTCACATAAGGATGGTTTAGTTTACAAGTCAATTTCCAAGAAATTTGAGGTCCCTACAGCAACAGTACAGAGCATCATCAAAAAATTCCAGAGCCACCACACAACAAACAACTTGATAGGTAGAGGAAGGAAAAGGAAACTGTCTGCTAGAGCCACCAGGAATATTGTAAGAAGTGTTAATGCAAATCCAACCACCACTACTAAGGATATTTTAGAAAATCTGGAGTCTTCTGGCATAAAAATATCAAGGCAAACATTGCAAAGGACTCTGCATGAAAATGGTCTGAAAGGAAGGAGACCAAGAAGGACTCCATTGCACACCGGAAAAAACCTTGCTGCACGTCTAAAGTTTGCTAGGACCCATGTGAATTCTCCAGAGTCCGTTTTCTCAAGTATTTTGTGGACTGACGAAGCAAAAATTAAATTGTTTGGCCATATGGATGCTTCTTACGTTTGGAGGAAGAAAGGAGAAGCTTACAACCCAAAGAACACCATACCCACGGTGAAACATGGTGGTGGTAGCCTAATGTTTTGGGGCTCCTTTTCGGCTAGTGGTCCAGGTAGTTTGGTCAAGATAGATGGAACCATGAAGAAGCAGCAATATTTGGAGATACTCCAGAAAAACATTAGACAGGATGCGGAGAAGCTCCATTTAGGACCAAACTGGGTCCTTCAACAGGATAATGATCCAAAACATACTGCCAAAATAGTCAAGAAATGGTTTGAGGATAATCAAATTAATGTTTTGGAATGGCCTAGCCAGAGTCCCGACCTGAACCCTATCGAAAACCTCTGGCACATATTGAAAACTGAGGTTAAAAAGCGGAAACCTAGAAATTTGAGGGATTTGGAGAACTACTGCATTGAAGAATGGTCAAAAATCAGTGTTGATGCTTGTAAAAACTTTGTTGATAAATATCCAAAACGGTTACAGGCAGTTATTAAGAATAAAGGGCATGCTATTGACTATTAGTAAGAGAGGTATGAATAATTTTGAACTAGTGCCATTATTGTTTTTCTTTGTATAATGTTTCAAACTTGCATAACTTATTTATTTGTTGAGTTTAAATTAAATACTTATGCTTGATTTATTGTTTGAAATCCCTTTAATATTGTCTACCTTCTGGTTTGAGCAATATTCTTATAGAAATCTCAAAGATCCGAGGGGTATGAATAATATCGGGCACAAGTGTATATATATATATATATATATATATATATATATATATATATATATATATATATATATATATATGTGTGTGTGTGTGTGTGTGTGTGTGTATCATTTGGATATATATATATATATATTATATATATATATATCATTTGGATTAATCGGACTGCTGTTCTCCTCACGACTCACACAGCAGCCGCTGATTAGCATAATGGTTAGGAGCCTTGACTGTCGTACAGGCGATCGAGATTCGATCCTGACTTCAGGTAGATCCCTGTCTAGCCGCACTGATGAGCTGTGAAACAGTGAAACAGCGAAACAGTACTGTATGTGGATGACTATAATGCTCCTTATCTTGAGTTGAGCATATTGGGAAGTGATATACGAATTACTATTATCGTATAAAGCGATGCTCTTTATGTAAACAAATCGAGCTTATGTATTTCGGACAATGTGAAAACATTGTTTATTCACGACTCGCACAGCAGCCGTCGATTAGCGTAATGGTTAGGAGCCTTGACTGTCGTACAGGCGGTCGAGTTTCGATCCTGGCATGAGGTAGATGCCTGTTAACCGCACTGATGAGCTGGAAAACAGCGAAACAGTATGTATGTTGATGACTATATATAATCTTTTAGTTTTAAACTATTAAAAAAAGTTGTCCTTCGTTGGAACATTATTTTGTCAGTAAGTCAATTAATCTCCCGCATCACTGAATAGTTTTACTTACATGGACAAACAATAGCACCAATGTTCTTAAAGGGATTATCAGTTATTTACCACGAAACACTGTTTTGGGAGTTAAAAACAAAAAGTATATTAAATCATGGCTCCCTAGCAGTATTGACAAACACCACCTCACTTAAAACACATGAACAAAATTATTTTTTAATACTGGATCTAGTATTTTCACTGGCCCAAAGCCAGACTGGCCCGCGCGCCCTCCGGGGCCCGGGTGACATGATCAAAGTGTAGTATCTGTTCCGGCAGATACTGCAAGCTATGACTAGCTAGGACTAGCTATGATTAGCAAAGACTAGATGTGGGGGCAACCCCACATGCTTGACCTTTAACCAGCTCCCATTTCCCTCCTCTCGGGAGCTGGTCCCCTTTTTCCCTTCCCCCTCCCTTGACTCCTCACAATAAAAATCGGCCTTGTGCCTTATTTGCTCGGTGGGGGAGCAAATAAATACCTACTGGATCTAGTATTTTCCTCACGATAAATTTAGGCTAACCAATTCCTGTCATTAAAAAAAAAAAAAAAATTCTTACCTGTGTGTTCAGTCAGCCATGACTCGATAGAGGTCCTAAGTAATTCGCAATTGTATTTTTTGTTCACCAACACTGAGGATTGAACCTTCAACCTTCAGTAGAATATCACATTTTACAAGTACTCTAACCACTGCGCTACGGATCCTTAGGACCTCTATCCAGTCATGGCTGACGAACAAAAGCTACTCCAATGAAGTAAATAAAGGGTTCCACTTGAAATTCCGTGCAAATTCCCGAGTTCGACAGAAAAATCCCCGAGTTCAGCAAGATACACCTGAAGAAGGTCGGAGGTTACATCGACCAAAACGTTAAAATCACACTCAAGAGGAGAACAGTAGTCCGATGAATCCAAATTATATATATATATATATATATATATATATATATATATATATATATATATATATATATATATATATATATATATATATATATATAATTCAAACACAGTAGTTTCGACCAAATTTCCAACAATTATTACAGTTTATAGATCGCCTTCTCAGCTATTTTGTGAAAAAAAAAATTGTCCAGTAAAACAAAATTATGATGAATCTTCTGGTGTTCCAAATTATAAAAATATGTAAGAAGGGGAGCGACGCTTTTTATGACTGGTTTCTATTGCAACAACGTCGATTCAGCGACTACTGTTGCTACTAGTTCGAAAAGAGGAGTAAAAAGTGAAATAGAGAAAATGAAAGCATGAAAGGGAGATAATTGGGAGATTTTATTGAAAGCAGACGAGTGCCGTACATTGTTATTACATATGTGTTTATGGGGGCAAAAATAAGACTGAAATTAAACCAGAAACAAATGAATTTATTGGAAGCCTGGAACAATCATGGATTATAATACAAAAATGCGAGCATGAAAAGTAATATGATTAAGGAAAGTAAAGGACTAGTTGTTAAAACTGGAAAAGAAAAGGACAAGATATTCTAGTAAAAATATAATAAATTTATAACTTAAAATATTGCAGCAGAAAGAATTTTTTTTTAATTCAATTCTTAATGCTGCAATATTTTAAGTTACGAAATTTTTATATTTTTAACTAGAATATCTTGTCCTTTTCTTTTCCAGTTTTAACAACTAGTCCTTTACTTTCTATGTTCAAGCTTAACTATATAACTTTTTGTCCTCGCATTTTTCTATTATATATATATATATATATATATATATATATATATATATTTGGAGCAACAATAAAACGGACGCTAACTGCTTTTTATGCATTTTAGGAAACCAATACATACATGGAAGTTTTTAAAGTTTTATCCTTTAATTTTAATCCTAATTTTTCACGAATAATGCTGTTGTTTAGAACAATATCGAGTTCATTATTAATTAATTTATATCTGAATCGTTACCTATAATTTCTACTTCGAACAATAAGCGTCGTATATAATAGCTTTTACATATAAAAGTTATATTATTTCTGCTTTATCAATGGAAACTATTATAAATTCATTTAGTAGCTCCCCCCCCTTACTAGCTTGTTATCAAAATAGTTTGAATCGAACTCGTCTGTAACCCCCAGGGTAGGTAAGCATATTGACCTGAGTTCCACTGTAGCAAAATAGCCATAGTATCAATCTATAGTGAAGGATATCCCATTCACAAAAAACTGGGATGATGTCCCAGAACCATACTCTACACTAATTTTAGACCAAATTTCAAATTCCAACCCTGAAACCAAGAAAGGTGAGTACATCTATCTGATTCACATTAAAACAGTTAGACATTAAACAATAAATAAATTAATCGTAGTCAAGGAAAACCCGAAGGCTCCCTTTTCATTTCATTAGCCAAGACATAGCGAATGAAGGGCACTCCTTTCCTTAGTTTACTCCTTACCGTTTTGTGTTGTGTATTTTTCAAGACATTTATTAAGTATCATTTTAGTTTGAATCAACTGAGAATTGAACAGCGGTTTCTCGGACTGTTAGAAAACACTCTAATTATAATGTCGAATGAATCATCACTTTATAGTGTTGAATCCAGGTCCTTCAAGTTAAAAATACAGCCTGGACAAGAACCGTCAGCATATCCCAACAGAGGAACCCCGGGCGAGTGATAATAAACCTAAAGTGTTCTCCATAAGGAGTAGGGGAATACTTGGGATAATGTCTTCCTTCGACGGAAAAGACCCATATTTGATTTTGTTTTTAATCCGAATGCCAAGTCGGATAAGAATATGAAATTTGCAAAAATACAAATTAGCAGCGAATGAAACGTTTTCAAAAACAAGAATTAAAATGAAATAAAATATTTTCAAATTATGCAAATGAATTTGTCGGTTTCGTGCATTCAAACAATTAACTGCCATTTGTGTTGATTTAACGTCGGCAAATACGGTGTCAATTACGGCCAAGACACGAATCAGGTTTCTTTACAAACCGTTGTACAAACAAAATGGCGGCGATTATGAAGATAATTCAGTGTTAAATTGTCGAACGCGCAACTGCAAACCATCGATAAGAACGGAAAATATGGATAAAAATGTGGAAATTACACGTTAATTTCCTCACTAAAATGAATGTTTTTAAGAGTAAAAATTCTATAACATGTAAGATGGCTTCATTCTATGATAAAGTAGCTGCAATTATTCGATGTTGCCTGGAATATAAGTCCTTTTAATTAAAAAAATATAAATAATTCATTTTAAAATTGCACTATTTTTGGTTTCAATTTCTATTTTAAATCTTCATATATAGATGATGCTTTATAAGATTCAAACATTTCTTTATTAAAACATGCGTCACTACGCACAACACATCACCCAGATTTGACTTTTATCATGTCAAACATTTTCTATCTCAACGGAAGACTCGCCCTCCCGCCGATTAATACCAACAATATGAGAAAAAGGAAAAAATTTTCTTGCAGCAAAACAGATATTTTAGATAGCGCTTTATATAAAAATTAGATAGCGCATTATATAGAAAAAATTAGATAGCACTTTATATAAAAATTAGACAGCGCATTATATAGAAAAAATTAGATAGCACTTTATATAAAAATTAGATAGCACTTTATATAGAAAAAATTTGATAGCGCTTTATATAAAAATTAGATAGCACTTTATATAGAAAAAATTAGATAGCGCTTTATATAAAAATTAGATAGCGCTTTATATAGAAAAAATTAGATAGCACTTTATATAAAAATTTGATAGCACTTTATATAAAAATTAGATAGCACTTTATATAAAAATTTGATAGCGCTTTATATAAAAATTAGATAGCACTTTATATAGAAAAAATTAGATAGCGCTTTATATAAAAATTAGATAGCACTTTATATAGAAAAAATTAGATAGCACTTTATATAAAAATTTGATAGCGCTTTATATAAAAATTAGATAGCACTTTATATAGAAAAAATTAGATAGCACTTTATATAAAAATTTGATAGCACTTTATATAAAAATTAGATAGCACTTTATATAGAAAAAAATGATAATAATTTAAAATAGCATCAGTTTTGATTTCAGTTTTTATTATAAATATTTAAATTTGTTTGTACACATAATAGTATTCTTACATTTAAAATTAGTTATCACATATACTGATATTTATTTTTAGGTGATTATTTAAGAATGCTTCATTTTAACAATTGTTTTGGGTAGACTAAGTCATTAATAGACTCTAGCTGAATCACAATCAATATTTGCACTTCGGTTCCCTTGTCAAAAGAATATGTCAACTAATTTTTTTTTATCTTATCTTCCGAATGCCCGAACTAATGCGACGCTCTCTCTCCAGATTTCCCTGCCTTCCATCATTGTGACATCAAGGTGATCAGCTTTGGCGGAAGAACTAAAGAATCAATCAACTACAGGGCACAAAAGAAGCTGAACGGAAGAATCAATCATTGATCAACGGTCAGGGTCAACCACTCTAATTTGGAGACTACTGTGTTTCACCTGTATACATAGCTCACACAGGTGATATTATCCCAGCTATCAAAAGATTCAATGTGACTGGAAATCAAACCAGAATTCCATATAGCATCAAGCGTCGCGCGGGTAACCAAGGATCGCAACCTGGGGTGCTGGTACTGACCACATTGATCGACAAATCTACTACAGCACGGAAACCTAAGCTAGTTAACAGTAACCATGTACTCAAAATGCTTACCTTTAATGCACGGACGCTTCAACCCACATCTCATATATGAGAACTTGTTGCTTCACCCAAAGACTACGATATCGATATTGTCTGTATTCAAGAGCACCGTCTCTTCCACAATGATCTGGGAATAAAGTCAGCTAATTCAAATACTGAATATGAATTTCAAGTCAAAACCTTTTACTTATAGCAAAATGTATTATTATACTGCTAGTAACACATTACAATTACAAATGAAAATTCTCGAGTCAGCAGTAAAGTTTTATTTGTCACTTTAAATGCTTTCTGAGCTCGACTTTGTAAACTATTTCTATTCAGCTTTATAGTTATACGATTTCTTCTATGGATTTTTATTAATAATTATCTTGGCTAAAATATTTGTAATAAAATTTAGAGCAAATTAGTCATCGTCTGTTTCTTGTCTTAAATATACAAAGAAATCTAGATTAACAATACTAAATTGGGTACGCATTAATTATTTTACCTTTTAGCAGATGCGTATTGGCAGATTTATTTTCGTATTGACTATATAAGAACAAAATTAGCAAAATAAGTTGTTGGCATCGGTTTGTCTCAGGAGAAAATGGATTTTTGCATCTTAAATTAGTTTGTTGCCGAGGATTGCTACAGATGTTTGTGGGTGTCTGGTTGTCGAAGATCTGCTGCAACCCTCAACCTCCTTTCTCTCCACTTTTGGACACTTCTCTCCCCACTACTCTTAGAGCAGGCATTCACTCATTTTTTTCAGCGGTTGCTGTCTTAAGCCACGCTTCCAGCCCACTGGCTTAATTCCATCTGCACCCATGTCTCGCTTGAACATATTCTTCTATCGGGGAATAGGTATTTTCGATGGCCTGGAATTGGTTGAGAGCTCTTCTAGTGGAGTATCTTTGGGATCCTCCTATCATCTATTCGCCTGGAATGGTCTAGCCACCAGAGACATCGTTAGGTGAGCAGTAAAAACATGCATTTATTTATTTTTGAACCATTGAACCATTATTGACACTCCGAAGACATGTCGGTCATATTAGTGTCGGTTCAACATACCAACTCGGCACTACTTGTGTTTCGAACTGAATTAAAATACGTTAAAATACACAAAAAACTTATCAAAACTTTTAAAAAATACGTTAAAATAGAAGAGCTTGCCTTTAGTATAATTTATTTGTTACATATTAAATTTTTTTCGCCTTTTTGTTGGCTTCTCTGCTAAATTCCCTAAAATTCCTTGCCCAGAGTGATGAAAACAAAGTTTCGGGCCACAGTTATAGTTTTGGTATGATTTCATGTGAGGGCCGCATCATGCCTTCTCACATCTTCGAGGTCGACTTCAAAATCAGCACCAAAGCGTACCTGGATGTGCTGAAGAGTGTGGTTATCCCCAATGCAATCAGGTGGCCGCTGGCAGACCCTGAGCATGGCAGCAGAACTCTGCACCGGCCCACAAGTCGAAAAAGTCCCAGGCTTGGTTTCAGAAGGAGTGCTACAACTTTGTACCCTTCTCTCACTGGTCCCCTTGTTTCTCAAACGGAATCCGCTGGACTACTTCGTTTGGTCATACGTCAAGAACATCACCAACATGACCTACCACAACATCAAAGTTAACCCGATCGCCGCCATTCACCGGCGCTTGTGAAAAAAAGCGATTGAGGCTGAAGGCGACTACATTGAATAGATGTCAGATCTACTACATAATCTAGTAACCTTAATTGATTTTTTCAATAAAACTTTTCAAATGAAGTTGTAGTGTTGTTTTCTTTAGGGCGATAAATTTATCGTTTCACTCTGTATTATTTTAAGACCATGAGTTAAGCCGGGTAGGGTCAGCTAGTGTTACATAGACTTAGATAAAAAAAAAACAGATGATGTTGGCTAAAATTAGTGTAACGGTATTGTTAAATCAAAGAATACAAAAATACGAATAAAGGAAATAAGATAAGTTATAGTAAGACCTGGTATACTAATAGTAACAGTGAGATAAAATTCTTTTTCTTATTATGGTAATATAATATTGTTACATAATGAGGGCTGAGTTTGAATCGAAAAGCTTGAGTGACACCTTAACGGCAAGAGATGACCTCAAACTGGAACGCACTGAATCCATATTGTTTTGCTGATGAGACTTCAAGTAAAAAAGACGTGTCTAGAAATTGTCTATAGTGGAATAAAGCGCCCTCTGTGGCTGCATATAACAAATTGAACTATCCGTCTTTCTATGTGTCTGTCTTCCCCTTCCCCAACCACATACGAGGGGCGTGCAATAAGTAATGCCTCTGACCCCCTTCCAGTTGTCTGATCCAGCTGAAATTTGCATATGCAATGATTTATATCTCTACGTGTTATGTGGCAAATTACAGCTCTGAACTAATTGTGGTTTCTGTTTTACAGATGTTTGAACTGAGTCAGATGTGAAATGGAGCCTGTTGAATGTCAAGCAGTGATCCAGTTTTTGTATTTGAAAGGAAGCACACCACAGGAGACTTTTGATGAAATGAAAGAAACTTATGGTGATAATGCCCCATCATATGACCTTGTAAAACGCTGGCATCGTGAATTCAAACATGGCCGGAAGTCTGTGGAAACAGCTGTCAGACCTGGTCGCCCCCTTCTGCTATTGATGAGGCATCTGTCCGTCAAGTAAAGGCTGCCATTTTGGAAGATCGGCGCATTACTATTCGCTAAATAGCCCAAGATGTCACGATTAGTATAGGGTCTGTGGAAACTATCATTCATGACCATTTGTATATGCATAAGGTGTCTGCCAGATGAATTCCCAGGTTGCTCACACCATTCCAGAAGCGAGAACGCGTCGAGTACTCGAGGATGAATTTGGAGATGTGCCAAGAAGATGAGTCAAAGTTTTTTAAAAGACTGATTACACAGTTTTTCAAAAGACTGATTAAACCTGGATCCATCACTATGATCCTGAGACCAAAGCCCAGTCAATGCAGTGGAAGCACTTGGACTCACCACCTCCAAAGAAGGCAAGGGTGCAGCCCTCCGCTGGCAAGGTCATGCTCACAGTCTTCTGGGACCAGGACGGAGTAGTGATGACAGATTTCCTGGCAAAGAGTTCCACAATTACAGGAGCCTATTATGCTTCACCTTTGAGGAAATTAAGGGAAGCTATTAAAATCAAAAGGCGGGGCAAGATCAACAAAGGTACGCTCCTCCTACAGAACAACGCCCCGGTCCACAACTTGCATGTCGCCAGATCAGAAGTACAGGCGTGTAGTTATGAAACCCTTCCCCATTCTCCATACTCTCCTGTCCTTGCAACCTCTGACTTTCACCTCTTCCCAGCCATGATGTTGTTTTTTAAAGGAAAGCGTTTCCCAGATGATGCAGCCTTGATTTCTGAAGTAACGTCATGGTTGGAGGACCAAAAAACGGTCTCCAGAGCTGGATCAAACGATGGAAGAAATTCATACCTCTGGGTGGTTCCTATGTAGAGAAAGAGTAATAACTGCCAAGTTTCGCTGCTCTACTGCTATGGGAAGTGGGTCAGGGGCATTACTTATTGCACGCCCCTCGTACGGTATTACTGGTAGAATACTTAACATAATTAAATCCTTCTTAGATAAGAGAAAAATCCAGGTTGTCCTTTACGGTCGTACATCTAAATATGATATAAAGGCGAGAGTGCCCCCAAGGTTTATCCCTGGACCTCTATTGTTCCTAATATTCATAAATGACCTCCCCGACAAAATTGCCTCTGAGATGGGTATATATACTGATGACACCACACTCTATAACAGGCACGACAAGAAAACAAATGAACACATATCTAAAGAAACACTAGAGGATGTCCTCCAATCTGAAGTGGAATGGGGGCAAAAATGGATGGTCACGTTCAATGCTGCCAAGACTAAACTAGTTTCCTTCAATAATTACAAGAAACTTTCTCTACCACCAATAGAAATGGCTAACGACTCTTTATCTGAAAGTACATCATTCAAACTCCTTGGCCTAACCTTCATGGAAACATGAATTGGAACAATTACATTGAAAGCACTGCCAGGGCTGCTGCGAAAAAGGTAGGCTCTCTGGGAGCTGTTTGCACAGACTTCCGGCCATGTTTGAACTCAGGATGTCAGCGTTTTACAAGGTCATATGATGGGTCATTATCACCATAAGTTTCTTTTATTTCATCAAAAGTCTCCTGTGGTGTGCGTCCTTTCAAATACAAAAACTGGATCACTGCTCGACATTCAACAGGCTCCGTTTCACCCTGACTCAGTTCAAACACCTGCAAAACAGAAACCACAATTAGTTCAGAGCTGTAATTTGCCATATAACCCGTAGAGATATAAAATGCAAAAATTCAGCTAGATCAGACAACTGGAAGTTGGTCATGGGCATTACTTATTGTTCGCCCCTCGGATGATCCAATTTTACTGAGGAGACCCTCATGCAATACCCTGTTAAAAGCCTTAAACATATCTAGAGCTATCGCTCTGCCATCCCTCGCTTTGTCCAGATTACAGTTAGGATGTCTTCTGTGGAACGGGCTTGTATAATCCATATTGTTGGTCAGTCAGAAGTTTAGCATCTGTAAGCTGATGGACTAGAGCATGGTTAATTAAAGTCTCAAATATTTTGAGAAAAAGTGGGAGGAGGCTACTGGGGCGATAATTTAATGGGTCAGTTCTTTCGCCAGACTTCTTGAATACTGGTACCACAGAAGCAGTTTTCCAACAGCCCGGAGAGCAAGATTTATTAAGGCATTTGTTGTAGAGTTTGGAGAGAACTGGAGCTAATTCGGCTGAGCACTTTTTTAATAGCACAGCTGGGATGAGATCGGGTCCACATGCTTTTGAAGTGTCAAGGTTTTTTATGATAGCGTGTACCTGAGCAGGGATGATTTTTAGATCGTCAAGCGTGGCGTCTGTCCGCATAGGAAATTGAGGTAGGGGTGGTTTAGAGGGTCCAGTGTGGAGTTGCGTCTTTCTCCTTCTTGTCCCACGCCATCATGTCAGGTTTAACGAAGTTGTGATAGACTATAAATCATTACAATTAATAACACAGAATAATGATGGCAGATTGACAATTTAATTGTAAGCAGAATGAAAATAAATTAAGAACAATCTATTACGAAAGTAATTTATCGCCAAATCTGACATGTACAAGAAAAAAAAAAAGAGGCGAGAAAACGATCCAAAACTTTTAGACTAGAAAAAAGAACACATCAACATTAATTTTCAAACAATTGGTGTTGAATATATTAGAACGCTGTTGACCACTTTTATGTACTAATTAGGATGTTGCCCGGGATTGAATGATGATCAATGAATGTTTCACACTCCCATATTTTTATTGTCAGCGAAATTGGTGAAATCGTCCATTTTTCAATCAAACGGATGTTCGTTATAATAACTTGACATTGTATATCATTTCAAAGAGCGTATTTTGCGTTGTATAATCGTTTAAATTATAATAGTTTTAAAATAATTGTCTTCTTTTCAGAATGTTTAACACACGATGGGAAAAAAAGCAGATGAGCACAATTTTTTTATTTCAATTTAACATAGGCCGAAAAACTGCTGAAACAGCTTGCGATATCAACGAATCGTTTGACCCAGAAACCACTACTGAACGCACAGTACAATGGTGGTTTAAGAAATTTCGTGGCGACGACAAGAGTCTTGAAGTTGATGAGCGTAGTAGTCTGCCATCGGATGTTGACAACGATTAATTAAGAGCCTTAGTCAAAGCCAATCTATGCACAACTGTTTGAGAACTTGTTTCTGAATTAGGCGTGACGTATACGACGACTTAGAACTACTTAAACCAGATTGGAAAAACAAAAAAAACTTGATAAATGGGTGCCTCACGAGTTGAACGACAGCCCAAAGAAACGTCGTTATGAAGTGTCGTCTTCCCTTCTTTTACACAGCAAGAACGACCCGTTTCTCGACCAGGTTTGAGTTGCGATGAAAAGTGGGTTCTTTACGACAATCGGCAACGCTCAACTCAGTGGGTAGACACCGACGAAGCTCCAGGACACTTCCCGAAGCTAGAGTTGCATGAAATAATGGTCATGCTGACTGTTTGGTAGTCTGTGATCGGTCTCATCAATTACTTTTTTAAAATGCAGGCGAAACATTAACGGCGGAAAAGTGCTGTTAACAAATAAATGAAATGCATCAGAAATTTCAAAAACAGCATCCAGCATTAATCAATACAAAAGTCCAATATTCAACAACAATGCACTTTACGAAACCGTCCCTGTAAAAGTTGAACAAATTGAGCTACGAAACTCTGCCTCATTCGCCATATTCTCCAGACCTCTCACCTAATGACTACCACTTTTTCAAGCATCTCGACAACTTTTTGCGTAAGAAATGCTTAAAACCCCTAAGCGATACCTAAACTGCTTTCAGCGATTTCATTGGCACAAGAACGCAAGGATATTACGTTACTGGCATAAATACACTTGTTTTGCATTGGGAAAAATGTATTGATTCTGGTGGTGTTTATTTCTGATCCATAAATTTTTGTTTGAGCCGACATATGATTATCTGAATTTGAAAGTTAAAAACCGCAAGAACGTTCTCACAAAGCTGATTATATATATATATATATATATATATATATATATATATATATATATATATATATATATTTAAATAATTATCCACTTTTAAAAATTAATTTTCAATTATGCACTTTAGTAAATAATTAAATTCATTCAAGACGTATCGCAAAAATAAAAACAAATAACATCTATCTATCTATCTCCCTCCCTCTCTTTCTCTCTTACTCTCTCTCTCTCTCTATCTCTCTCTCTCTCTATATATATATATATATATATAGTAAGTAGCAATACTTACTACATAGCTCTACCTATGTATTGAGCACTGTTGAAGTAAATACTGAAAACTTACGCATAAAATTATATTTTCGTATATTAATTTATGTTATTAAATGAAGTAGTCATATATATATATATATATATATATATATATATATATATATATATATATATATATATGTAGCATTGGGAATCCCAGCTTAAATGCTATATAGGTAGTTTTAGAAATAGAAAGTTTTGTAAGTATATTTTCATTTCCCATCAGCGAGTTGGCAGGGTCACAGAAGGTTAGGTTTGACAGGTATCAACCTAGAGAGAATGCATCTGCTATTAGGTGTGACATGCACCGGAAATTAGGGGTGAAACGAGAATTGTGGTCATAGGCTTCCGGTTGACGACCACATGGGCTGAGAGCGTGGTTTAGGCAGCAGAGGAAGCAAATCGGAGATTTCAGGTCTCTCCCGACAATCAGGGTCGAAGATGATAGGCTTGCCTTGAAATAAAAGATTGAAGCTTCAAATCCATCTTGTTGTTTATCGATGCATCTGTCTACAGTGACCACTTCCCAACGAGATGGCAGACCAGCGACCAGAAGATATCATCCGCTGGCCAAAGCAACCAGGTATGTACGCATTATATTATTTGCACATACATGTCTCGAGACCTTCCAAGGCAAGAAACGGTGGAAGGATAAAACACACACACACACATATAACAGTGAACTGCATGTAAGATACGTAAGAGCATACACACACATACACACGTATATAAGTAAGAACGTTGATAAAAACACACAGACCCGTAAAAGTAACTAGAAACAGTAAAAAGAATCGAACAGAACAGTAAGTGTAAGAAGTAAACGAATTAGTAAAGTGAACAAATAAATAATAAATAGAAGTACGCAAAAGCTTTCATTTAACACACACACACACACACACATACACATATATATATTTATTTATTTATATTTAAAGTGATGGTTGTGTAGTTCCAACGAGAGAAAAAAATGTATGTTTTAAAGATTGTAGCCATGTTTTTTTAGTCTTTTATCATAGTTTTATTTTAAAATGATTATGCATATGTGTATGTATATATATATATATATATATATATATATATATATATATATATATATAATCTGTTATCTATCCTCCATCTTGTTTGTGTGTGTACGTGCACTTGATGCACGTGATAAGTGCACGTACTCACACAAACAAGATGGAGGATAGATAACAGATGATATATATATATATATACACACACACACACGTATGCACAATCATTTAAAAATAAAAATATGATAAAAGACTAAATATATATATATATATATATATATATATATATATATATATATATATATATATATATATTATTTCGCCTTGACGAAAACCTGCTTTAAAATGCATTTAAACCACTGGAATGAAATGTGGAAGATTCTGTGTAACTAAACCATCGTATATTTTAATAACTTACTGTGGAGTTCTACTCACATATTGAATAATGTTGAAGCAAATATTTACAATCAATACATGAAATAAGATATCTCTCCATAAAGTTTCATATAAACACATGAAAAAAATACATGCATACAAGTATGTGTGTGTATGCGTGTGTGCGAGCAAATTTTCCGGTACATAATTATATGAATGTGATTTCTATTTTCTATCCATGTGTCTTTATTGTCTTACGTGCACCCCGAGGGAAGTTCATTACTGGTGTTGACCCAAATCTCCAAACGCAAACAAGTAATTAAATCCTCTGTGTGCATGTTGGCCTACTAACCCGAAACTAAAACCTTTTCTGGACTGAATTAATTACATTCTTCACAAACTGTTAAAGTAAGCGGCCAGTTCTGAAAAATAACGCCTACAACTAGAAATAAATTTGATATTTAAGAAATTTGGAAAATATCATGTTTTGCATGTACTGTTGTGAACATAATATCTGCTTTTAAAATCTAGCGAGATAATACCTGCATACATTTTTTTTTTATCATTCAGGTTTTCTTTGGTAAATATTGTGAGTTAGTGAACATTTTTTTCCTTTTGGCTAGCATTTTTTGGACATGCTTCGCTATTACTGAAAAATAGAAAACATTATTTCCACCAAACCTAATTAAGTACTGCTTATCCAGCATTCATCAAAGAACACCTAAACAACAATTTTATTCACTGAATAATTTACTAATCAGAAGAATTTGCATTATTGTTCGTTTCTATTTTTAACACACCGATTTACCTAATTCGCAGTCAATTCAAATTATATTTAACATTTTATCTGAAATGTATTTCAATCATACGTTATTTTGTGGTCAAAGCTAAGAACCAAATCCACGTATTAGACTAGTCGTGTTCTTGAATTTTATTTAATTCGCAAATGAATATAATATTTCTAAATGATTCAATTGTCAGCTAAATTTGGTTTATCTTAATATTTTATACCATTTCACGTATATATATATATATATATATATATATATATATATATATATATATATATATATTTAATTTTTTTATTAAGTTATAAATTGTATATGGCGATTAAGCTACACTGAATATTCGGCGTTTCATCCACTCTAGGATTCTTCAGGCTTATGCACATAAGCCTGAAGAATCCTAGAGTGGATGAAACGCGAAATATTCAGTGTAGCTTAATCGCCATATACAATTTATAACTTAATAACTAGCTCTACTTACGTATTGAGCACTATTGAAGTAAATACTTAAAGTTTACGCATAAATCTATACTTTCGTATATTAATTTTATGTGAGTAAATTATATATATATATATATATATATATATATATATATATATATAGGGTTGGGCGATAAAGTTGTTGCCATAGAAAAGACGACATGATTCCATTTCCGTTTGATGAAAACCAGTATTTTTTTTTTTTGCTGCAGACCATCTACTAGTTGGCCAGCTGTGTAGGAATCCCGAGAGAAAGAGGAGCGTTCTATCATGTTTGAAAGTGATACAAGGTTCAACGAACGCGACGGAAATTCGCTGTTATACGCCTTATGCTCTCTACTAGTCGTTATCTAAACATGTCTGGTTGAATGCGATCGAGTTTTCCTTTTTTCTTCGCTCTGTTCGCTGAGCAATATTTTTTGTTTCGGCTGGAAGGTTGTGTATTATAACTAGACCTATGACAACAGAATATTCTTTTTATTATTTTGACTCTCGAGTATATATCCGACACAGTTAATCAATCGAGCACCACATCACTCTATAAAAAAGCATATAAGATATCAACGAATACACACTCGAGAGTCAAAACGATGGAAAGAATATGCTGTTGTTAGATTTTTGACCATTTGCTCAAGCACTTTCGATCAGTGATCTCGATCGTCGTCAGGAGTTGATGTAGTTGTCGAAGATAAGTGTATTTATATTAAATTTGTTGATTTATTTTATTCAACTATTTATTGTTATTTAAATTTATTTTAATTGTCTAAATTGTCTGTAGAGGTGGAGAGATAAGTATGCAGTATGGTAGAGTCGATTTATCTTATTTTATTTTATTACTGGCAGTTAAGTCCGGCTTTGCTCGGGCCCTATGTACTGTTCATAACTTGCTCTACGTGTGAATACACTTTATGTAAGATTTCAAATGTTTAGACCAACATTTGTCTGAGTAATTTCGTAGAGACCGCAGAGGACAATTGTTTTTAAAACTTGACCCCAGTTCTGACCCCTTAATATTTATTATTTTGGTATCAAATCAAAATGCAAAGATTAAACCATGTCCAAGTTACCTACATCTAAAATATCAAGTGTTTAAACCCAAAATTAGCGGAGGAATTTGTTATAATTTGCAAAGGTCAACTCTTTTAACTTTGACCTTCTAGCAGCCAAATTTTCGCCCCAAATCTGATTAGAATAATTGCCGCATGTCTGAATACCCGTTATGCATAAATTTCAAATATTTAGACCCAAAATTGGCTAAGTAGTTTGCTAGACACTGGAAAGGTAAAATCTTTTGAACTTTGACCCCTTGGCAGCTCAAATTTTCAACCCAAACCGATTAAAAAGCTTTTCATATCTATGAATACTATTTATGTAAAATTTCAAATGTTTAGACGAGTAATTAGCTGAGTAATTTGGTAGAGATCGCAGAGGTCAATTGTTTCAAATTTTGACCCAATTTTAACTCCTAAATATTTATTTTTTGGCTCAAATCAAAGTAAAACGTTTGATCCATGTCCAAGTAACCTAAATTTAAATTTTCAAGTGTTTAGACCCAAAAGTGGCGGAGGAATTTTGTAGAGTTTTCAAAGGTCAAATCGTTGAACTTTGACCCCTTGACAGCCAAATTTCTGACCGAAAGCGATTAAAAAGATTTTCCCAAGTCTCAATACACCTTATGTAAAATCTCGAGTCTGTAGACCGAAAATTGACAGAGTTATTGGGTATGGAAATATGTACACACACACACACACACACACACACACACACACACACACACACACACACACACACACACTTTTATAAATATAAAGATTTTTTTTAATTTTTATAATAATTTGTTAATTGTTGAATACAGTTAATATATTATTGATGATATTGAATGTGATTCGGTTCATATTGGGTTGTAGTTTTTTTTTTACCAGTACTAGTAATTTTAGTCTTTGTGTACAGTTGTTTCGGTATCTAATTTTAATATTACTTGTTAGTATATCTCGTATTTCTGCTTAATGTAATTTTTGTTGTGGGAGATGAGATGACGCTATGTTCTAAATGGTGATACATCAATCGTCAAGAGAGAGAGAGAGAGAGAGAGAGAGAGAGAGAGAGAGAGAGAGAGAGAGAGAGAGAGAGTTGTCGTGTAATACATCATTCAAACATTACCGTGTTTGAATATATGGTTAAGTGACAGTTTTAGTCATTTAAAACTGCTTTAAAGCTTCATCACTCACCCATTTTTCGACAAAATTTAAAATAATAATTACAGTTTATAGATCATCCTCAGCTATATTGTGAAAATATTTCAATTTTCGTTCAGTAAACCAAAAGTCATGATAAATTTACTGGTGTTCAAAATAGTACAAAAAAGTCTGACTTGCTGTTTCCATAGCAACCACGTCGCTTCAGCGACTGCTGTTGCTACCAATTCACCGCTCTCGCGAAAAGATAAGTAACAAGTGAAACAGAGAGAATGAAAGAATGAAAGGGAGATAATTGGGGGGATTTTATTGAAAGCAGACGAGTGCCGTACATTGTTATTATTACATATGGGTATGCTATTATGTTTATAGAGGCAAAAAATAAGACTGAAATTAAACAAAGAACACGTGAATTCACTGGAAGCCTGGAAAAATCATGGACTATAATAGAAAAATGCGAGCATGAAAAGTAATATGGTTAAGCTTAAACATGGATAAGTAAAGGAGTAGTTGTTAAAGCTGGAAAAGAAAAGGACAAGATATAAATTTATAACTTAAAATATTGCAGCATTAAGATTAAAAAAAAATGCAATTTAACATTATATAAACAATTCTTAATGTTGCAATATTTCAAGTTATAAGTTTATTATATTTTTTATTAGAACATCTTGTCCTTTTCTTTTTCAGTTTTAACAACTAGTGCTTTACATTTCCATGTTTAAGCTTAACCATATTACTTTTCATGCTCGCATTTTTCTATTGTAATTATATAATACATATCCCAATAGATGATATATGGATTTTTAGATTGGTTTTGAATACAATTTTTAAATTGACATGAAAATTTCTAGAGAACCACATCTGAGAACCACATCAGTCTATTTAAAAACATATACAATATTAACGGATATATACTCAAGAGTTAAAACAATGAAAAGAATATGCTGTTGTCACAGCCCTAATTATCATTCACCCAGATGAAGATGCAGTTACGGTCGTAGAAAATGTTGAAAAGATAAAAATTGAACGTTATTATTTGTAAATCATAAGGAATTATACACCAGAAAACGAATCTTTCATCCAGGCATTATGATTTCCGGAGAAAAGGAGATACCAAGTACAATTTTTACGATCAAAATATATTAATACAAGTTACATATAATGTATCCCGGGTTATCGTGGCTTGAGTCAACAATGCGATGGCTTCCGCCATGTTCACTCGTAGAAGAAATAAAGAAATCCGTGCCAGAAAATCGGCGTTATGCTTTATTCGTGTATACATATGCACACCACTAGAGGTATCACTATCACATGCGTAGACACGTAATAAAAGACACAGGAATTAATAATAATGAGAAATAATCACAAAAGACAAAATACCCTCCCACTTGAATGTTACACAGGGGAGATAATTAGAAATTATGCAGAAAACAGGAGAATTAGTCAAACTCCTGGTATATATAATAACCGAAAAAACACCATTTTCAATATAAAATTATTCTTCCAAGACATGATTGCATGAGGAGGCTATAACTCGAACATTGCACCCAGAATCGACAGTCGGTCATTATTTACGTGAGTATAACCCCCCCTAAAAAAAAACAAGCAAACGAATAAACAAACAAATGAACAGAATCCCTTGAAAATTTGACGGTTGTTTACCATTTTATTTGCTGTCGCCGTAAACATAAATTTCAGATCAAGATTTTTTAAAAATAAATCTAATGCATTCTGGGATTGAGGTAATTCAAATATTTAAAAAAAAATCCTTAAATGCCAGATTGTATTTTTCATCCATCTTGAAATATCTCCAACCAGCATATTAACCAATGTAAACCAATAAAACCCATTTTGAAATTAACATCGATTAACGTAGAAAAACTGTCAAATGTTTTAAATAAAACTAAATTATACGCATTTTCGTAAAAAAAAAAAAGACAACAAAAAAACGAATATTGATATTATAATGGTTTTGTGTGATAAAATGTTTCGAAATAGTGCAACATAAAGATTTGTCTGTATCTTTTTTTTTTTAATTAGGTTGAACGCTGTACTTGCTGTAATTAATATTAACCATTTACGTTATGTTCACTGTAGAAACGTAAACCATCGGGACACTGGATACTGGCGCTAACAGCAGGTTTGGTGCGCTATTTCCGACTGCTGTGGGTGCAGTTTTCGCTAGGCATGTTAGAAACAGTCACTGGTTCTAAAAAAAGATCTAGAGAAACTTATGCCAGATGAAGCAAAGAAAACAATCGTAAGATACTGATTCATATAAATAGATAGTTATCAGACTGTTTACTTGACTCGAAAAGATAACAATACAATTTGAACTGCTAAAGCACTTGGCCCTGTGGCGCAACGGTAGCGCGTCTGACTCCAGATCAGAAGGTTGCGTGTTCAAATCACGTCGGGGTCATAAGGATATTTTTAAATAAAAGAAAGTCAATGTAAATGCATGGATTAAAAATTCAGATTTTATAATGAAAAACGATTTTTTTATGTAGATTTTCTTCAAATACTATGTTTCTTTTAGACCACAAGTAAACTGACAAAAAAATAAACTCTGCCAGTGATTTCACTCGCTCTCTATCTATCTATCTATTTATCCATCTATATCTACATGTCTATCTATATATCTATAAAACTGAGAATGTGTGTGTGAGGACGCTTCTCAATCTATATACTCAACAAATTTTTATCTACAAACTTGGAATTTGGTATATAGGGTAATCGGACATGTGGACATCTTTTTAATCGGTTTTCATCTAGAAGAATGGCTGCTAGGGGGTAAAATTTGAAAATTGATACGTGGGGGGGTGTCATCGGATTTTTATCAGTTTGTCAACTGTTTCACGAATAGGCATGAGTGAATGGTTTACGTGACATCTTCCTTATATTAAGAATAAGTAGTTTTGAAAACACTGTTTACAGGTCATGTCAAGCTGATCTAATGGTTATTATACTTGACTCATTGTTTTTAGGTTTTGGTTTCAACCTCAGTTCGAGTATTTTTTTTTTTACTCTCAAGAATTGAACTATATAGAAAAAAACATAATACTCGCATGCACATGTCTTAGTTTCTTTCCGTTGTTTTTTTTTTACTTCATTATTTTGTAAAAGAATTTAACGTTACCTTTAATACCTAATACGGTATTTCTGTTTATAATAAATAAGAATTCTGTGTTAATAGAATATTCATGCGCATTTTACGACCGGGCAACGAGGGCGGTCTGCTAGTAACGCTTGAATATGATATTTTAATTTGTCCAGATTATGTATATATTATTATAGAATCATGATTTCAAAAGTAAAAACATATGGGTAATGTCAGCTAAAATCGAAACCGAAACTGTAGCGTTCAAAACCGGTAACGTTATAACTGTAGCAACGTGGCACGCACATGAGTTGATTAAAAATAAACTTAAATGAATATACAAAATGGCAAACAGACAAACAGTCTTTTATACAGTAGCGTCCAAAACTAAGGGATAAAATTTTAAAACCTTATATTTGTAAGAAATAACAACTGTGAATAGTTGACATTTTGACAACTGGTAGATTAACATCCATAATAACAAACTGAAATTTGAATCATTTGCAAAGGATAGAAAAAGAATTATCTTGGTCAAATAGTCTGTAACAAGGATGGTGACAGACTTCAAGCAAATCTTCCGTATCTTCAGTTCCTCACGAATAATTATGTGTACAGTGCCCAGACTAACATCAAACAAAGGTCCTTATCCATGAAATTCTTTATTTGGCCAACCATTTATGGTGTTCTGACTTCCTTACTCCTCCCACACCTCTCATCATCCCTCACACTCCCTGCCTTCCCTGAATCTCTTATGCCACTTATAACCTGATGCTTGATTCATGCAAGATAGTCCAAAAGCAGTCTGAAGCATTCCATACGTTCCTGTAGCATTTTTCCAAGTTTAAAACAGAATTTTATTGCATATCGTTCTTCTAAAGTGTCCTCACGTCCAGATTGCATTTTTGAAATTCACTAGCTGCGACAGTCAGGCTTTAGTAGGGTGTATTTCAATCCCTGCTGTAGCTATTCCTTCAAATCTGAAATCGTAATAATTAGGCAGTCATCTCATAAGATGTATAGCAATAACATATTGAATTTTCAAGAGTCTACAACAATTTTTAAAGCTGGAAACTTATTGAAGGCACAAAATATTATGTTCTGAAAATCTAATTGAACATACTTTACAATTAATAGACCGATTTACTCATATATCACTTAGTTATCGACGTATTTCTCTTTGGAATGTCACCCCCTATGTTGATTCAACCACTCTCTTCTGTTTCTTAGATAAAGGGTGAGTCTCTTATCTTCAGCATTGCCATTTAATTTATATTCCTGTGTCCGTACACAATACAAATACATAGATACTTTAGATTTCTGTTATAAGAGAACTAGCAGGGGGGCCCGACGTTGCCAGGGAATGAACAACGAATTCTCCTCTTCCATTTTTTATTGTCATGCTAAAATTACTCATTGTTCAATCATCCTCGCAGTAACTTAGTCCACAGAACATTGTACTCTATATTGCACTGTAGAGAACCTACTGTTGATTAAAAAAATACCTTTAATATACAATGACTTCAATTAAAGTTTAAAATACAAATGTCAAGTATCATGGTTCACTTGTACTCTAAAGAGAAATATTCATTTCGAACGCGACCCTGTCATATCAAAGAGCATATATATTATTGATTTTATCTGCTGTGCCTTTCTGATTGTGCGACAATAAAACCTCTGAAATGAACTTGTGATGTTAGGCTTTATAAAGCGTTAACTAGTCAAAATCGCCTGTTCCCTCTTTCATCGGATATTTTTCGATTATCGATTATCGATTATCGATACGTATTATTAAAGGTATTCCGATAAAACACCTATCTAAGTACACTGCCAAGCACATAAAGTACATGTGAAATTAATAAAGGAAAACTAGCCTAACCGTTTAGGAGTCTATAGGAAATGGACACACACACAGACAAGCTCCCTTCATATAATAGTAGAGATAATGAATAGTTATACTTAAAAAAATGATAATTGTTAATTAACCCCCCCCCATCCTCTTGAAAATTGTGGAACCGGCATCAACTGGCACGATACCAAATAGTATACACTCAGGAGCAAAAAAAAAAAAAAAAAAAAAAATGGGCCAAGAATGAAAGAAGGAAGAAATCAATTTTTCAATATTTTTCCATGAATTTTTGTTAATTTTAAGTGAAAATTTCTATTTTGCAGACCATTATTATTATAGCATATAATAATAAGTGAAAAAATTAATCCTAAATATGGTAGGACCGCATCTTGGTGAGGATATAAAAAACGCATTGCAGGATTAAGGCAGTCGAAAATGACTTACAAGCAGATTTTTGATATTTTAAGAAAAGAAAACGTGAAAATATCTCTTTCTGTAGTGAAGCGAATTATCAAAGGTTTTAAGTCGAATGCTTGGTAAAAGGGAAATCAGGATCTGGTCGCCCTAGAGCATCCACTTTGAAGGATGACCACAGGCTTAAATTAACTGTTTTGAAAGATCGAAAGAAAATTTATGTTGGCCATTGCAAATAATTCAAAACAGGGGCTGGAAATTCTCTTTCTAGATATACAATATCTAGATGAATGAAAGAAATGGGATTTTCTTCGAAAAGGTGTGCAAAGAAGCCATTTTTATCTAAGAAGGACATCAATGATAGAAAGAGATTTTTCTCGTGTTATGGCAAGAAAGATACAGACTGGTTCAGGAATGTTTTCTGATTAGATGAATCAAGATTTTGTCTTGTTAGTGATGATGCTCCTGAATGGAGCTATCGAAGAACTGGAGAGAGATTTTCACCAAGTTGCAAAAAAAAAAACGACAGTTAAACACGGGAATGGAGAGATAATGGCATGGGACATTTTTACTGCAGCAGTTGGGGAACTTATTAGATGAGAGAAGTCAATCAATGCAAAGGAATACATTCAAATATTAGAAACAGAACTGTTACTAAGTATTCAGAAACTGGGAATATCTCAGAACATTATATCCAACATGATAATGCCTCTGCACACGCTGCTAAAGTCACAAAAAATGGTTTTCTGATAATTCAATTAATGTGATATTTTAGCCAGGTCAAAGCCCCGATTTAAACCTAATCAAGAATATTTGGTCCATAATATCTCATACATTGGATGGAAGAACTTTTGAGAACAATGACAAACTGTGGGAAACTGTGCAAAGCAAGTGAAATAGCATCTCTTCACAGTGTTCCACTTTGGTTGAGAACATGTCTAAAAGGATTGATTTTTTAAAGAAATCAAAATGGAATCCGATTCCATACTAAGCATTTATTAAAGTAAATTTCTTGTTCTATGTTATTAGTTTCGTTTAAGTTTCCTTGTTCAATTGTTCTTTGTTCAATATAGCTTTTAGTGCAATAAAATGTATAAAATTTGTTTGGCCCATTTTTTTTTTTTTTGCTCACGAGTGTGTGTGTGTATATATATATATATATATATATATATATATATATATATATATATATATATATATAAGTTGAGCGTACAAAAGTCGATGACAATGGAAAGATCGAGGAAAGAAAGTATAAGGTAGAACTTAACTGGATGTGCAAACAGAACCGGAACTTTTTTTGGGGGAGGGGGGCTTATTGCCACATAAATTTCAGTGATGACCAATGTTATTGCCAGCGAAAGTCAAGGGCAAGCGGCTGTTGCAACGATGCAAATTTATTTGCAAAGATCACCGAAAGAGGTAGAGCATACTAGCAATCTAGGGAGACTTGTTGTCACCCAGATTCCAGGGAACACCACTGGTTGTTTTTAGTGAGCACTTTTTGATGATGACCTGTGTAAGAACTTCTAGTGAATAAACAAACACTAACTGACCATATGAAAACAACAATAGAAATAAAACTAAAAAATAGTGGAATCCAATGAAAAAACAACTACCCCCCCGAAAAAAAAACATGTAGTGGTGATATAGACAGGTGCTCCACTAATTAATTGTGAATGGTCAAGGAAGATTAAAAGACCGAGGAAAGAAACCAGACCACCACTGGATAAGTATAAAGAGGGCTGGGATCTTGGGGGAGATTTGTTATCACCCAAAACTCATTGAAGGTTAATGATCCTTACTAGCGAGAAACCAATGGTAAACGGCTGTTGCGATGACGCAAATTCATCTGTAAAGTTTATCGAAAGAGGTGGAGTGTACTGGAAATCTAAGAAGACGTGTTCTCATCAATACTCCAGGGAACACCACGAATTATTGGCACAGACAAATCTTTGATGATAGTCTGCGTGAAAACTCCTAGTAAATACTAAAAGTATTATTATTATTATTACTACTACTACTACTACTACTACTACTACTACTACTACTACGAATAATAATAATAATAATAATAATATTAATAATAAATCATATATAAATATATATTAAAAATAAATATTTAAAAATAAATAATTAATTAAAAATAATAATAAATGAATAAATAAATGAATAATAACTATAAAAATATATAAAACTAGCAAAGATACCCACGCTTTGCGCAGGACTTTACTGTACGCTTTGGTGCCCGAAATAGTTTTTAATGCCCTTTACTTGAAATAATTTCAGCGAACCGAAATTAAAACGAAATTTGAGGCGATAACTACTTAAATAAATTTTTATATAAACTACACATGCCATAATCATATATTCCTCAAGCACAAAATAACGGAGAACATTAAAATATGTTTATAAATATTCCTTACGTTGACGGAACTCTCTTAAATTGTTAACACAGAATACTCAGGTGCCCCTACTTCAAATTGAAAACGGGACTCTCCATTTCAAAGTCGCTGCCATTTTGATTTTTTTTAAAACCGGTTCGTGAATTAAAAATTTTTTTTTTTACAAACTACTTAAAAATACAAACCAATGAACTTTTCTACCATAAAAGTAACTTTTATTGACTATAGTAACATTTATTTCTTATATATTCATATTATATATATATATATATATATATATATATATATATATATATATATAATATTTTCTCTTTGTAAGGAAACATCATTTTGTTGGTCACTCTTGGCTACGAATAGAAACAAAGTTGATATAAAAAAATATATTTTCGCGAAAATTATCTTTACTTTCATCATATTTTGCTTAGGGTAAAATTTTTGAGTATCAAAACCTATCTTTTACACCCCCCTCCTTTTCATAACCTATCATACTTTCATCAATCACAGTCGATTATTTGTAGGCTATTTCTGAACCCAGTTAACGACGGGTACTTCTGCTAGTCTATAATATAAAGCTGAACTCTGTGTATGTGTCTGATCACGAATAAGCTCCTATATGGTTGACTATTATAGAAAACTGATCACATATAATGATAGAAGATGTATCGAGACACAGGAATGGGTATGTTTGATCTGGCATAATTATGATTCATTAAAATTGTGGGGTCTGCGTACGCGCCTGGTCCACAAAGTATGGAAATAAAAAATTTAAAAATTAAAAAAAAAAAGACACAACGTTTACAAGTGTTTTTGATAAAGATGTACAGAATAATGCTTTGATAAGTATGTTTTAACTTAAATAGGGATGGTATAATAAAATTGTGGGGTCTGCGTTCGCGTCTGGCCTCCATAGAATGGAAATAGGCACAAACGTTAATAAAGACTTTTAATATCTATCTGCATAAGTATACCTGGATAATTATATTTCAGTTTGAAAAAATATGGTATAATAAAATTATGGGGTGTTCGTTCGCGCCTGACCTCCATAGAATGGAAATATGTCACAAAGTTTAACAAGGTTTTTTAATATAGATCCACAAAATATTGTGATAAGTGCTTCAGTGTGAACAGGTATGGTATAATAAATTTTGGGGTTTATCTATATAATTTTTACTTTCATCATATTTTGCTTTGGTTTTGATACCCCCAAATTCGAAGCTATCTCTTTAGAACCCTTCCTTTTCATAGCCTATCATACTTTCATAAATCAGAGTCCATTTTCTGTAGGCTGTTTTTGAACCCAGTCAACGACGGGTACTTTTGCTAGTATATATATATATGTGTTGTTTTCTTTTAAGTATTATTTTGGATTTCTATAGAATGGATTCTCATACAGGAAGTAGGATGCTGCGATCCTCTCTGTATTTGGTGCTAATTGATTAAAAGAAAAATAACTTGGGCTTCTTATATTGATTATTTAGCACTAAATAGGTTAAGGTTGTTGATACGCAATACTAAAAAGGTTTGTTATTGAACTGAAACAAATTTCCATCGATAAAGCATCAAATTCTGAAATGAAAAACTTCGAAAAGATTATTTTTATTTTCAAATGGGTGTTCACCGTGTGTCGTTAAACTTCATTAGAATCCGTTGTTCGCATTTATTACTTTCCAGATTTCACTCCTTCCCTACCAAAAATCCTCCGGCAGAGGATGGTGCTCCGCTGCTAGAAAATCAAAGATCGTGCTAACAGTTCTGTTACTTGAACCGTGATCACCTAATCACTTCGAGTTGGTAGACAGGATAGACAGATAACTAAAGAGCGATAACAAAATAAGCTCAACTTTATTCATTGGAGTGGAGCTTTATTAACTAGTAAGACCCGTGGAAATTCCACGGATGAGAAATATTGTGATTCAACAAATATCTCTGTTTTTACTATTATATAAAAGTCACTTTGTGCGTGTGAGTTCCTTCCTCATAGGTTCCGAAACGGCTGAACCTGTCTTTTGCAAATTTGACACAAAGGTAATTTATATGTCTGGCAGTGTTCTTAGATATGTTTTGTACAGAAAATCATCCGATAAGTATCGAAAATAAAAAAAAATCTGATCTTAAAAAATAGCTTTCCTTTCTTAATAATTTTTACAGAGGAATATTTTACGTTACACTGGCGAAGGGAGATAATAAAACCTTAGCAAATTATTTATTCTAAAAAAACAAAAACAGATTCATTATAATCTATAGATACAGCTGAGAGGTAGAGCATTCAACTACAGATCAAAAGATCCCCTGTTCAAGCCCAGGTGTACCTCACAATTTTATTGTTTTCTTATTAATGAGTTCAATTTACGATAAAAGAAGAGGTACTATTTAAAATTCATCAAATTATTTTTTCGTTTGCATATTTTAAAACTAAACATTAATAAGAAGTGACTTTTCCAGAGCATTCATCGTCAAATCCAAATATCAGCTGACGTGATATTGTAAACAAACACAGACAGAGTTTAATGAACGACATTATCAGTATTATCATTATTATTATTATTATTATTATTATTATTATTATTATTATTATTATTATTATTTTCTTTTTTTACGAATTAGTCCACCGGGAAAATTATCCCTCTTAATATATAATAATCAATAGATGATAATAATATATAAACAATCTGCATAAATTAAAATATCTTTTTTAAGCGTATTGTACGACCGGGCAACGCCGGGCTGCCAGTTAATGTTTTGATAAAGCTGATATTTTTCAGCGCAAAAAATGAGTTTTTTGGTCAGAAGGGTAAACAGATACCAGTTTATTTACAGTTTTATGCAAACAGTGTCCATTGTATTTCAAATCTAGAACTGGCATAAATGAAATAAATTAGTAATAAATACTCAGAAAGTAATATTGTGTTACATAGTTCAATACAAATAGTAAAATGACATAGTAAGAGACAGTCTTTCATTTATTCCTTCAATACGGCACGGCACCACTTGGCAGACAATGTTCTTTTTACCCGTTTCTTTCGAATGTTCCTTTTTATGTAGCGTTTTGTTGAGTTCTATTTTGGTGAAGAACTGGTCCACATCGAAATTACTATGAATTCATTTATAACAATGATCATTTATTATTATATTGATATTTATTATTATATTGATATTTATTGTTATATTGATATTTATTGTTATATTGATATTTATTATTATAATGATATTTATTATTATATGGATATTTATTATTATATTGATATTTATTGTTATATTGATATTTATTATTATAATGATATTTATTATTATATGGATATTTATTGTTATATTGATATTTATTGTTATATTGATATTTATTATTATATTGATATTTATTATTATATTGATATTTATTGTAATATTGATATTTATTATTATATTGATATTTATTGTTATATTGATATTTATTATTATATGGATATTTATTATTATATGGATATTTATTGTTATATTGATATTTATTGTTATATTGATATTTATTATTATATTGATATTTATTGTAATATTGATATTTATTATTATATTGATATTTATTATTATATTGATATTTATTATTATATGGATATTTATTATTATATTGATATTTATTGTTATATTGATATTTATTATTATATGGATATTTATTATTATATGGATATTTATTGTTATATTGATATTTATTATTATATTGATATTTATTATTATATTGATATTTATTGTTATATTGGTATTTATTATTATATTGATATTTATTATTATATGGATATTTATTATTATATGGATATTTATTTTTATATTGATATTTATTATTATATGGATATTTATTATTATATTGATATTTATTGTTATATTGATATTTATTATTACATTGATATTTATTATTATATTGATATTTATTATTATATTGATATTTATTGTTATATTGATATTTATTGTTATATTGATATTTATTATTATATGGATATTTATTATTATATTGATATTTATTGTTATATTGATATTTATTGTTACATTGATATTTATTGTTATATTGATATTTATTATTATATTGATATTTATTGTTATATTGATATTTATTGTTATATTGATATTTATTGTTATATTGATATTTATTACTATATTGATATTTATTGTTATATTGATATTTATTGTTGTATTGATATTTATTATTAGATTGATATTTATTATTATATGGATATTTATTATTATATTGATATTTATTGTTATATTGATATTTATTATTATATGGATATTTAGTGTTATATCGATATTTATTATTATATTGATATTTATTGTTATATTGATATTTATTATTATATTGATATTTATTGTTATATTGATACTCATTATTATATTGATATTTATTGTTATATTGATATTTATTATTATATTGATATTTATTGTTATATTGATATTTATTGTTATATTGATATTTATTATAATATTGATATTTATTATTATATGGATATTTATTATTATATGGATATTTATTGTTATATCGATATTTATTATTAGATTGATATTTATTGTTATATTGATATTTATTATTTTATTGATATTTATTGTTATATTGATATTTATTGTTATATTGATATTTATTATTATATTGATATTTATTATTATATGGATATTTATTATTATATTGATATTTATTGTTATATTGATATTTATTGTTATATTGATATTTATTGTTATATTGATATTTATTGTTATATTGGTATTTATTATTATATGGATATTTATTATTATATTGATATTTATTATTATATTGATATTTATTGTAATATTGATATTTATTATTATATTTATATTTGTTGTTATATTGATATTTATTGTTATATTGATATTTATTATAATATTGATATTTATTATTATATGGATATTTATTATTATATGGATATTTATTGTTATATCGATATTTATTATTAGATTGATATTTATTGTTATATTGATATTTATTATTTTATTGATATTTATTGTTATATTGATATTTATTGTTATATTGATATTTATTATTATATTGATATTTATTATTATATGGATATTTATTATTATATTGATATTTATTGTTATATTGATATTTATTATTATATTGATATTTATTGTTATATTGATATTTATTGTTATATTGATATTTATTGTTATATTGGTATTTATTATTATATGGATATTTATTATTATATTGATATTTATTATTATATTGATATTTATTGTAATATTGATATTTATTATTATATTTATATTTGTTGTTATATTGATATTTATTGTTATATTGATATTTATTATTATATTGATATTTATTATTATATGGATATTTATTATTATATTGATATTTATTGTTATATAGATATTTATTATTATATTGATATTTATTATTATATGGATATTTATTATTATATTGATATTTATGTTATATATTCGGGGGAGTCATAAAGGAGATTTTGTCAAGGAGATTCGTGTACGTGATCGTCTAGTTTCTAATGGTTTTATTTTTGATGTCTTCGTGAGTGTGTGTTTGTGTACATGCATTTCTTAACATACCTTTATTCATGTGTCGTCGGTTGTTCCTCTGGTTTTCATTGTCTCTTGGAGGGGAGCTGGCCTGTTGGATGAAGAATTCACTCCAAGATGACAATTAAGGTTTTTATGTTTTTATTCACCTTCCAAAGGTCGACACAGAATGGAGGTGAACCTTGCTTGTTTGATGATACACGTCAGCGTCCTCCCCAGCCCAGGGGGGGGGGACAGCTGAAAAGCCGTCTGTCTTATTCAACACCCGAAAACCAACTGCCAAGAAAGAATCAGCTAACCTCATCACATGATACCACGTCATCTGGTCAGCTGACCCTTCTTTTGCAAACGTGTCCACTGTCCACGTTATTCACCTCTCTCTCTCTCTCTCTCTCTCCCTCTCCCTCTCTCTTTCTCTATTCTCTAATAGAGACACACAGAGAGAAAATAGAAAGAGTAAGAAAGCCAGAGAGGGGGGGGGAGAGATGCTCTTTAACATTCCTCCACCCCTTTTTTATCAAAATGTATGGCAAGCCATATATTTTTAATAACTAACTAACTAAAAAAAATAATTATGTCCGAAGTACATCTTTATTTTTTCACTTTTCGGACTCACCCCTTTTCCAAGAAAGATCAGGCACCAGTACTCTTCTACAACACTATCAACCCTTCTGCTGCTTCTCAAAAGTCCCTCCTAGACATTAACTTGCTTCCAAGTTAGACAAAGATACAGCTTTGCAGATATACATCTTGTCTAGGCGGTCGCATTGTTGGATATTTTCCACTGACTCTGCTCTTTATTTGGACCACTTGGCCAAACAAATTGAGACTCCATTTTCGATCACTTTTTCGAAATGGGGCCAGCATATCGCAATTACGGCCAGAACGTCGGATGCTCCATGTTGGTGGTAGCTTTATCGCATGGGGACTCGAACCCCAGACCCTCAGATTAAAAGTCTGATGCTCTACCGACCCAACCATCCTACTCGCGTTCTCGACTTTCAGCATAGGCCTAAGTCCCAGTTTTTTTTCCTTTACTGTAATGCCCTGACGTCTTTCTCTGAGTGGTCCTATTACTGGAGCTTTGTTCTATTCAATCTACTACTTCGGGACTTCACAAAGCTCTTCTACTAACTCCCTTGGTTGGTCTAAGTCAAGATACGCCTTCACACTGATTCACTCGGAGCCTGTTTGAGTTCCTGGAACCCGACAAGATACGGAATCATCACTCCCTAACTAATGCGCCATCGATGTCTAACTAAGTAGTTTTCCCTTTGTGATTTTTCCGCATTCCCAGCAAGTCCCAAGATTCCAACCCAGATATCCCTCACACATTCCTCTAAAAAAATAAAAAAATAATAAGGCTCTATCTTGTCCCTTACGTAATCTGCATCTTTCCCTTTCTTCTATCTCCCCGTGATTAGGCTTGGTACCGACTGTCCAGTCGCTCCGTACCCTGAGGAATTATCGCGACCTCGCACGCCAGACTTTTGTTGGACAAGACTTATTGCCGTTGCTTGGGCCTACGTGGCATCTTCCAACTCACTGGAACCACTAGTATTGTTTTAACAGGGTTCTCATTACTCTAAAATAGTATTTCCCCTGCCAAATTTTCTAATTTGTGACAATACCGTGGCTTATAAAAAAAATAAAACAACAGAAAAAACTGCTTTCTACAGCCTAATCGCCTTGTAATTCTCATGAAAAAAAATGCAACTACGCGCTAAACGTCCCTAAAATATAACTAAACCAACCAAATCTATTCCAAAATAATTTAATTTAATAATACCAATTAAATTCACCCAGCATGGGTTTTTTTTAATTTTGGTACCTTTAATTCACAATATGGTAACATTTTATTTTCCTAAGTACTTGCATACATATTTCATTCATCTTCTCTTGAGCGATTCGTAACATAATGGCCACGTCAGCCATTGCACCCCCTCTGCCCCTTACACCATGTCAGAGGGCATTTCATTTGCTCCCTGAAGTTGATTACAACTAGATCCGCTCACGCTGGACAGAATACATTCCGTTCACTGCTATGTCAGAAAAAACTTTCTTTTTTTTTTTCCAAAGTCGGTAAGCGCAACCTGCCTTGAAGACACATAGCTTCACGGAAAACATCGGATTTCCACACATGAAGTACTCAAACTTGCTCCATGTTGATTCTACTCGAAATCAACAGAAATCACGATAAAAAAAATAAAATTCGAATCATTTCCCGAGAATAATGAAATTAATAACTACCCATGTAATTCAACACCTCTCCAAAATTCTAACATGCTTGCCACAGAAATTAAATTCCATTCACGCCCCACTTTTTTTCTTTCATTTCTTCATATAGTTTATTTAACCCTATATTTATCCTTTTTTTTTCTACCTTACTTATGTGGTCAAAACGTCACTCATGTCGAATAGAACATTTATTCTACTTTTCGAAAATTGAAATTAATACCGACTGAACCTTTGACTCTTCCGAAACTTTTTTTTTTATTATTATTATTTATTACACTGTTTAAATCTTATTTCTTTCTCTTTTTCCCTATTTTATTATTACTGTTATGATTATTAATTAACAGCACGTTCTTTCTTTTATTAATCATTCTTTCAATAGACCCCACAAGCAAAGATTTCACCTCACCATTCTGCGAAAAAAAATACATGTCAAAGAACAAGAAAATTCTGCCAATACCGTTTGACAACACATCAATTACATAAAAATAATAAATTAAAAAAATACAAAAAATCCTATAAGCAATCACAAAGTCCCATCTTAGCAATAACAAAAATCCAAACAACAAAATTTTGTCCACGTCAGCAAGTAGGTCGGCTGCATAGTGCATCATCTTTTACCATTCCACAGAATTCAAAATTAAAGAAAAACCACAGTCGTTTACAAAAAAATACCTAGACATTTACAATTAAAATACAGTCGTTTCTAAAATAAAATAAAACGACTCACTTATAAAGTCTCAGACAACTCGATGGAACTAAAATTGTCCATGTAAGAAAAAAAAAATCCTAAGAAATAAAATCGTTCAATTAGTGAAAAAAAGGAAAAAAAAATCACATTTCAGAACCTATCCATTGTTTTTCATCAAAAGTACATATTGTTTTTCATTAAAAGTTACATTTAGTTCACACTTTAAAAATGACACGAAATATTCATAACACATATTTTTGATTGACATGTTTATCTTTGTGGTAAGGCTCGTTTCTTTTTGGTTTTCTCACTGGCCGTTGTTAAAAATTTACAAAATAAGGTCATTTTTCGTTTTCCCTTCTAATTTTGACATTAAGTGATATTTTTCTTCGTTCATAACGAGTTAATTCCCAATACGATAAATATTTTTTTTAACTATTTTCTATATATAAAGTTTTACATCTGTGTGTCTGTATGTCTTCCTTTTCTTTCTTCGTGAAAAGGTTGTACGTGTGTATTGCTTTTCTTTTTTTTTTTTCTTTTTTTTTTTTCTTAATTATTTTTCTAATTCGCCTAGTGTTTTAATGGACCCTACGTTGTGTGTGTGTTGATTTCTATTTTTTTTTTTTTACTGTTCTTTCTTTTTCTTTTTTTTTTCCATACATTTTATTGTTTTTTCTTGTCCTTTTTTTTTTTCTTTTTTTTTTTAGTTTATTTCTTTTTTCTTGACACTAAATCTCCATGCTTCCACGTTGTATTTTCTTAAACACAGGTTCGATTATCGCATCGGTGATGCGACTTAGTCACGAGCACCAAAACGAATATGTTATATATTCGGAACTGTGTCACGAACGGCACCAAAACGAATATGTTATATATTCGGGGGGGTCCCTTAAAGGTTTTCCATACATTTTATTGTTTTTTCTTGTCCTTTTTTTTTTTCTTTTTTTTTTTTTTTTTTTTTTTTTTTTTTTTTTAAGCTATGTCAGAAAAAAACGAATATGTTATATATTCGGGGGAGTCATAAAGGAGATTTTGTCAAGGAGATTCGTGTACGTGATCGTCTAGTTTCTAATGGTTTTATTTTTGATGTCTTCGTGAGTGTGTGTTTGTGTACATGCATTTCTTAACATACCTTTATTCATGTGTCGTCGGTTGTTCCTCTGGTTTTCATTGTCTCTTGGAGGGGAGCTGGCCTGTTGGATGAAGAATTCACTCCAAGATGACAATTAAGGTTTTTATGTTTTTATTCACCTTCCAAAGGTCGACACAGAATGGAGGTGAACCTTGCTTGTTTGATGATACACGTCAGCGTCCTCCCCAGCCCAGGGGGGGGGACAGCTGAAAAGCCGTCTGTCTTATTCAACACCCGAAAACCAACTGCCAAGAAAGAATCAGCTAACCTCATCACATGATACCACGTCATCTGGTCAGCTGACCCTTCTTTTGCAAACGTGTCCACTGTCCACGTTATTCACCTCTCTCTCTCTCTCTCTCTCCCTCTCCCTCTCTCTTTCTCTATTCTCTAATAGAGACACACAGAGAGAAAATAGAAAGAGTAAGAAAGCCAGAGAGGGGGGGGGAGAGATGCTCTTTAACATTTATTGTTATATTGATATTTATTATTATATTGATATTTATTGTTATATTGATATTTATTGTTATATTGATATTTATTGTTATATTGATATTTATTGTTATATTGATATTTATTATTATATGGATATTTATTATTATATTGATATTTATTATTATATTGATATTTATTGTAATATTGATATTTATTATTATATTGATATTTGTTGTTATATTGATATTTATTGTTATATTGATATTTATTATTATATTGATATTTATTATTATATGGATATTTATTATTATATTGATATTTATTGTTATATTGATATTTATTATTATATTGATATTTATTATTATATGGATATTTATTGTTATATTGATATTTATTGTTATATTGATATTTATTATTATATTGATATTTATTGTTATATTGATATTTATTGTTATATTGATATTTATTGTTATATTGATATTTATTATTATATGGATATTTATTATTATATTGATATTTATTATTATATTGATATTTATTATTATATTGATATTTATTGTTATATTGATATTTATTGTTATATTGATATTTATTATTATATTGATATTTATTGTTATATTGATATTTATTGTTATATTGATATTTATTATTATATTGATATTTATTGTTATATTGATATTTATTGTTATATTGATATTTATTGTTATATTGATATTTATTATTATATTGATATTTATTGTTATATTGATATTTATTGTTATATTGATATTTATTGTTATATTGATATTTATTATTATATGGATATTTATTATTATATTGATATTTATTGTTATATTGATATTTATTATTATATTGATATTTATTATTATATTGATATTTATTATTATATGGATATTTATTATTATATTGATATTTATTATTATATTGATATTTATTATTATATTGATATTTATTGTTATATTGATATTTATTATTATATTGATATTTATTGTTATATTCATATTTATTGTTATATTGATATTTATTATTATATTGATATTAATTATTATATGGATATTTATTATTATATTGATATTTATTATTATATTGATATTTATTATTATATTGATATTTATTGTTATATTGATATTTATTAATGTATTGAGATTTGTTGTTATATTGATATTTATTATTATATTTATATTTATTATTATATTAATATTTATTGTTATATTGATATTTATTAATGTATTGATATTTATTGTAATATTGATATTTATTATTATATTGATATTTGTTGTTATATTGATATTTATTGTTATATTGATATTTATTATTATATTGATATTTATTATTATATGGATATTTATTATTATATTGATATTTATTGTTATATTGATATTTATTATTATATTGATATTTATTATTATATGGATATTTATTATTATATTGATATTTATTATTATATTGATATTTATTGTTATATTGATATTTATTGTTATATTGATATTTATTATTATATTGATATTTATTGTTATATTGATATTTATTGTTATATTGATATTTATTATTATATTGATATTTATTGTTATATTGATATTTATTGTTATATTGATATTTATTGTTATATTGATATTTATTGTTATATTGATATTTATTGTTATATTGATATTTATTATTATATTGATATTAATTATTATATTGATATTTATTATTATATTGATATTAATTATTATATGGATATTTATTATTATATTGATATTTATTATTATATTGATATTTATTATTATATTGATATTTATTGTTATATTTATATTTATTGTTATATTGATATTTGTTATTATATTGATATTTGTTATTATATGGATATTTATTATTATATGGATATTTATTGTTATATCGATATTTATTATTATATTGATATTTATTGTTATATTGATATTTATTGTTATATTGATATTTATTATTATATTGATATTTATTGTTATATGAATATTTATTGTTATATTGATATTTATTATTATATTGATATTTATTGTAATATTGATATTTATTATTATATTGACATTTATTGTTATATTGATATTTATTGTTATTTTGATATTTATTATTATATTGATATTCGTTTTTATATTGATATTTATTATTATATTGATATTTATTATTATATTGATATTTATTTTTATATTGATATTTATTGTTATATTGACATTTATTGTTATATTGATATTTATTATTATATTGACATTTATTATTATATTGATATTTATTGTTATATTGATATTTATTATTATATTGATATTTATTATTATATTGATATTTATTATTATATTGATATTTATTGTTATATTGATATTTATTAATGTATTGATATTTATTGTTATATTGATATTCATTATTATATTGATATTTATTATTATATTGATATTTATTATCATATTGATATTTATTATTATATGGATATTTATTATTATTTTGATATTTATTGTTATATTGATATTTATTGTTGTATTTATATTTATTATTATATTTATATTTATTATTATATTGATATTTATTGTTATATTGATATTTATTATTATATTGATATTTATTGTTATATTGATATTTATTGTTATATGGATATTTATTATTATATTGATATTTATTATTATATGGATATTTATTATTATATTGATATTTATTATTATATTGATATTTATTGTTATATTGATATTTATTATTATATTGATATTTATTGTTATATTGATATTTATTGTTATATTGATATTTATTATTATATTTATATGTATTGTTATATTGATATTTATTAATATATTGATATTTATTATTATATTGATATTTATTATTATATTGATATTTATTATTATATTGACATTTATTGTTATATGGATATTTATTGTTATATTGATATTTATTGTCATATTGATATTTATCGTTATATTTATATTTATTGTTATATTGATATTTATTATATGGATATGTGTTATTATATGGATATTTATTGTTATATTGATATGTATTATTATATTGATATTTATTGTTATATTGATATTTATTGTTATATTGATATTTATTATTATATGGATATGTATTATTATATGGATATTTATTGTTATATCGATATTTATTATTATATTGATATTTATTGTTATATTGATATTTATTTTTATATTGATATGTATTATTATATGGATATGTATTATTATATTGATATTTATTGTTATATCGATATTTATTATTATATTGATATTTATTGTTATATTGATATTTATTGTTATATTGATATTTATTATTATATTGATATTTATTATTATATGTATTATTATTATTATATTGATATTTATTATTATATTGATATTTATTGTTATATTGATATTTATTATTATATTGATATTTATTGTTATATTGATATTTATTGTTATATTGATATTTATTAATGTATTGATATTTATTTTTATTTTGATATTTATTATTATATTGATATTTATTGTTATATTGATATTTATTATTATATTGATATTTATTGTTATATTGTTATTTATTGTTATATTGATATTTATTGTTATATTGATACTTATTATTATATGGATATTTATTATTATATTGATATTTATTATTATATTGATATTTATTGTTATATTGATATTTATTGTTATATTGATATTTATTATTATATTGATATTTTTTGTTATATTGATATTTATTGTTATATTGATATTTATTATTATATTGATATTTGTTATTATATGGATATTTATTATTATATGGATAATTATTTTTATATCGATATTTATTATTATATTGATATTTATTGTTATATTGATATTTATTGTTATATTGATATTTATTGTTATATTGATATTTATTATTATATTGATATTTATTGTTTTATTGATATTTATTATTATATTGATATTTATTATTATATTGATATTTATTGTAATATTGATATTTATTATTATATTGACATTTATTGTTATATTGATATTTATTGTTATATTGATATTTATTATTATATTGATATTCATTGTTATATTGATATTTATTATTATATTGATATTTATTATTATATTGATATTTATAATTATATTGATATTTATTGTTATATTGATATTTATTGTTATATTGACATTTATTGTTATATTGATATTTATTATTATATTGACATTTATTATTATATTGATATTTATTGTTATATTGATATTTATTATTATATTGATATTTATTATTATATTGATATTTATTATTATATTGATATTTATTGTTATATTGATATTTATTAATGTATTGATATTTATTGTTATATTGATATTTATTATTATATTGATATTTATTATTATATTAATATTTATTGTTATATTGATATTTATTAATGTATTGATATTTATTTTTATATTGATATTTATTATTATATTTATATTTATTGTTATATTGATATTTATTATTATATTGATATTTATTATTATATGGATATTTATTATTATTTTGATATTTATTGTTATATTGATATTTATTGTTATATTTATATTTATTATTATATTTATATTTATTATTATATTGATATTTATTGTTATATTGATATTTATTATTATATGGATATGTATTATTATATCGATATTTATTATTATATTGATATTTATTGTTATAGTGATATTTATTGTTATATTGATATTTATTATTATATTGATATTTGTTATTATATGGATATTTATTATTATATTGATATTTATTATTATATTGATATTTATTATTATATTGATATTTATTATTATATTGATATTTATTGTTATATTGATATTTATTAATGTATTGATATTTATTGTTATATTGATATTTTTTATTATATTGATATTTATTATTATATTAATATTTATTGTTATATTGATATTTATTAATGTATTGATATTTATTTTTATATTGATATTTATTATTATATTTATATTTATTGTTATATTGATATTTATTATTATATTGATATTTATTGTTATATGGATATTTATTATTATTTTGATATTTATTGTTATATTGATATTTATTATTATATTTATATTTATTATTATATTGATATTTATTGTTATATTGATATTTATTATTATATGGATATGTATTATTATATCGATATTTATTATTATATTGATATTTATTGTTATAGTGATATTTATTGTTATATTGATATTTAATATTATATTGATATTTATTATTATATGGATATTTATTATTATATTGATATTTATTATTATATTGATATTTATTGTTATATTGATATTTATTCTTATATTGATATTTATTGTTACATTGATATTTATTGTTATATTGATATTTATTATTATATTTATATGTATTGTTATATTGATATTTATTAATATATTGATATTTATTATTATATTGATATTTATTATTATATTGATATTTATTATTATATTGATATTTATTGTTATATGGATATTTATTGTTATATTGATATTTATTGTTATATTGATATTTATCGTTATATTTATATTTATTGTTATATTGATATTTATTATTATATGGATATGTGTTATTATATGGATATTTATTGTTATATTGATATTTATTATTATATTGATATTATTGTTATATTGATATTTATTGTTATATTGATATTTATTATTATATGGATATGTATTATTATATGGATATGTATTGTTATATCGATATTTATTATTATATTGATATTTATTGTTATATTGATATTTATTGTTATATTGATATATATTATTATATGGATATGTATTATTATATGGATATTTATTGTTATATTGATATTTATTATTATATTGATATTTATTGTTATATTGATATTTATTGTTATATTGATATTTATTATTATATTGATATTTATTATTATATGGATATTTATTATTATATTGATATTGATTATTATATTGATATTTATTGTTATATTGATATTTATTATTATATTGATATTTATTGTTATATTGATATTTATTGTTATATTAATATTTATTAATGTATTGATATTTATTTTTATATTGATATTTATTATTATATTGATATTTATTGTTATATTGATATTTATTATTATATTGATATTTATTGTTATATTGTTATTTATTGTTATATTGATATTTATTGTTATATTGATATTTATTATTATATGGATATTTATTATTATATTGATATTTATTATTATATTGATATTTATTTTTATATTGATATTTATTGTTATATTGATATTTTTTATTATATTGATATTTATTGTTATATTGATATTTATTGTTATATTGATATTTATTATGATATTGATATTTGTTATTATATGGATATTTATTATTATATGGATATTTATTGTTATATCGATATTTATTATTATATTGATATTTATTGTTATATTGATATTTATTGTTATATTGATATGTATTATTATATTGATATTTATTGTTTTATTGATATTTATTTTTATATTGATATTTATTATTATATTGATATTTATTGTAATATTGATATTTATTATTATATTGACATTTATTGTTATATTGATATTTATTATTATATTGATATTTATTATTATATTGATATTTTTTGTAATATTGATATTTATTATTATATTTATATTTATTGTTATATTGATATGTATTATTATATAGATATTTATTATTATATTGATATTTATTATTATATTGATATTTATTGTTGTATTGATATTTATTGTTATATTGATATTTATTGTTATATTGATATTTATTGTTATAATTATATTTATTGTTATATTGATATTTATTATTATATGGATATTTATTATTATATTGATATTTATTATTATATGGATATTTATTGTAATATTGATATTTATTATTGTATTGATATTTGTTGTTATATTGATATTTATCGTTATATTGATATTTATTTTTATATTGATATTTATTATTATATGGATATTTATTATTATATTGATATTTATTGTTATATTGATATTTATTATTATATTGATATTTATTATTATATGGATATTTATTATTATATTGATATTTATTGTTATATTTATATTTATTATTATATTGATATTTATTGTTATATTGATATTTATTGTTATATTGATATTTATTGTTATATTGATATTTATTATTATATGGATATTTATTATTATATTGATATTTATTATTATATGGATATTTATTATTATATTGATATTTATTGTTATATTTATATTTATTATTATATGGATATTTATTGTTATATTGATATTTATTGTTATATGGATATTTATTATTATATTGATATTTATTGTTATATTGATATTTATTGTTATATTGATATTTATTATTATATTGATATTTGTTATTATATGGATATTTATTATTCTATGGATATTTATTGTTATATCGATATTTATTATTATATTGATATTTATTGTTATATTGATATTTATTGTTATATTGATATTTATTATTATATTGATATTTATTGTTATATTGATATTTATTGTTATATTGATATTTATTATTATATTGATATTTATTGTAATATTGATATTTATTATTATATTGACATTTTTTGTTATATTGATATGTATTGTTATATTGATATTTATTATTATATTGATATTCATTGTTATATTGATATTTATTATTATATTGATATTTATTATTATATTGATATTTATTGTTATATTGATATTTATTGTTATATTGACATTTATGGTTATATTGATATTTATTATTATATTGACATTTATTATTATATTGATATTTAGTGTTATATTGATATTTGTTATTATATTGATATTTATTATTATATTGATATGTATTATTAAATTGATATTTATTGTTATATTGATATTTATTAATGTATTGATATTTATTGTTATATTGATATTTATTATTATATTGATATTTATTATTATATTAATATTTATTTTTATATTGATATTTATTAATGTATTGATATTTATTTTTATATTGATATTTATTATTATATTGATATTTATTCTTATATTGATATTTATTATTATATTGATATTTATTGTTATATTGATATTTATTGTTATATTGATATTTATTGTTATATTGATATTTATTATTATATGGATATTTATTATTATATTGATATTTATTATTATATTGATATTTATTATTATATTGATATTTATTATTATATTGATATTTATTGTTATATTGATATTTATTATTATATTGATATTTATTGTTATATTGATATTTATTATTCTATGGATATTTATTATTATATTGATATTTATTGTTATATTGATATTTATTATTATATTGATATTTATTATTATATTGATATTTATTGTTATATTGATATTTATTATTATATTGATATTTATTGTTATATTGATATTTATTGTTATATTGATATTTGAAAAGGACGTTACATCAAAGTTATTTCACTCTAATATTTTTGTCCGAGGTGGCCAGATTGGCCTTTTTAATGCCAAATTTCGTAAACTGCGCATTTTTGAAGCAATCTGGCCGCCCAAATTGTCTTTTTCCTGAAAGTGTAACGTACGGACCAATTGAGGAAAAAGTAGATATCATACAGATTAGAATTTTTATGCAAAAATGAAATTACGTCATTTTAGAAATAACCCCAAACGGTCGAAAGTAATTTTTACAACATCACATTTTCCCTTAACATACGCACCTTTCCCTTTTTGACATAACTGTTAACTGAACTTCATGCGCCCATGATTTTGTTTTACTTTATGTTGTCTCTTTGTAAGCAAATGTGGATAATTGCGAAATAAATTATAAAGAGAAACGTGCGTAGAATAATGCGAGGAGTGTCACTTGGGCTGAAACGCATGTCGAAAGGTACAATTGATCTTCTTATCTGAATGGATGAAAACGTGTCACGAATTGCGCAATTTACTGCAACCGGAAATTCCATGTTTACTCCCTCCCTCTTTTTACACACACACACACACACACACACACACACACACACACACACACACACACACACACACACACACACACACACACACACACATATATATATATAGAATATTTAAAACTTTTATACAATACGCACGCGTGAACACATACTAAACACACATACACAAACATATATATATATTATATGAATATGATGTATCTACAGGCATGCGTTTCGTTGTCTCTACGACTCATTGTGGCTTCACCTAGCAAAATTTAAAACCGAAGGGTTCAGTGAGTGTCGTCCAGCGCTTCACCATTGAGATACAAAACCTGCTAGTGGAAGTGAGAGAGATAACTCCTATTATTAATAATGCCATATATATATATATATATATATATATATATATATATATATATATATATATATATATATATATATATATATGCTCAAGGACATCAGAACCAAACAAATTAAATTTCGTCTCATCAAACCATAGGACATGGTTTCAGTAATCTATGGGATTTGTTGACATGTCTTCAGCAAACTGTTTGCGGGCTTTCTTATGTATTGCCTTCAGAAGAGGCTTCCTCCTGGAGTGACAGCCATGCGTTCCAATTTGATGTAGTGTGCGCCGTATGGTCTGAACACTAACAGGCTGAGCCCCAGCCTCTTTAATCTCTGCAGCAATGCTAACAGCACTCCTACGCCGATCTTTCAAAGAAAGCATTTGCATGTGAAACTCAGCACGTGCGCTCAGCTTCTTTGGACGACCTGCCCGAGGCCTGCTCTGAGTGGACCCTTCGCTTTTAAAATACTGGATAATCTTAGCCACTGCAGCTCAGTTTCAAAATGCTAGCAATCTTCTTGTAGACGTGGACACTTTTATTTAGCGCAATAATACGTTTTTTAGATCCTCAGAGAGTCCTTTGCCATGTGGTGCCATGTTGGAACTTTCAATGACTGGCAAGAGATAGTGTGAGAGCTGCACTACAAATTTGAATACACCTACTCCCTATGAACACATGGCATAGTTACACTAATGAGTCACGTGTCATTTTGGAGGGGAAAAAGCGGTACTCAATTTAGACATTTAGGGGTGTAGTTTTTTAGGAGTGTAGTCACTTTTTGGGGTATAGTTTCTTAAGGGTGTACTCACTTTTGTTGCCAGGGATTTAGCTTTTAATGGCTATATTTTGAGTCATTTTGAGGAGAAAATGAACCAACTCTATTATATATGCTGCAACCAATTAAATAACTGTAAAACTGATAGAAATTAAGAAATCACCGTTAAATACTTTCCTTATTCATAAATATACCTTTTATCCAGTTTTATAAACATGCGAGAGGCGTTCCAAAAGTAATGCCTCATATATTTATTCCGCCCGAATGGATCAGGGGATTGCTATTGCATTGTTATGATGACTGAACTTAGGCATTCATGATTTGAAAGATTTATCTCACTTCGCAGATATTGACGGCGTGAGATTTTAAGAAAGCAACTCCTGTCAATGTAGACTATGTAAAAGAATAAATTCTGGAGCACAAAAGGTCGCTTGTTTTACTGGTATAGCTCTTCGTAGCTTTCAAAATCTTGAGTTAAAAAAATAGGAGGCTTTACTTTTAGAACGACCTTCGTATAATAAAACGCACAAGGACGCCCATGAACGGCTATTGTTCATCGCTGACAAAAGTGCATTGAGACTATGTAGAAAAGGTACTCGCCTTGCATGCAAGAGATTCAGGTTTCGAATCGAATCCTGAGTTCGAATGTGTTCAACTGTTTAACCCAAATAAAGGCAAAACTTGAACCTTGGACTTCCGGTTTGTTGGTTTGCATATATATATATATTGCATGTATTCTGATCTTACTTGTGTCAATATGGTCAGATGGAGGATCGGTATTGTTATATTTCGGGAATATCCCTTCGTCAGACATATGTTCGACGTGTATAATATGGCTATTATAAAAATGGCCAAATTTCACAGAAATTGAAAGTTAATGTAATACTTTGAAAATATGTCATGTTATTCTCATATAAAAATTGCATAAAATATTTGAGCAAAGAATTTCCGCAAGTTTTCAATTAATAACACCCAACATTAGAAAACAGAACTGCCATATCTCGTTGAAGTTTTAAATTACAGCGATTTTTTTTTTTATCAAAATGTTCACATTCCTGAAAGAAAACTTATGTTATAAAATATTTCTTTTTTTTCAATGGACAATCTTTTCTTGTAACATAATCTGCGATATATTTAAGAAATCTTAATTTTAAGGTTTGGAACACTATCAAATGTTTCGCATGCCTTTTTCACTAAAAAAAAAAGACAACAAAAAAACATTTGGAGCAAAGTTGCACTTTGATACCGACATTTAATTAAAGGAGTTTTCTTTTAAATATTAAATGTTAGAAATATTTTACACTGATAACAATATTAAACCCACTGTTTAGCGAATATCTACAACGTCAATTAAATGCAAGTCGTTTTAATGATTAAACTAATAATCTTTAGTCCTGTATTTTACATCCATGCAGCATAGTCACATGCAGCAAAGTCACATGCAGCAAAGTCACATTGGAACATCGATCCTTGAAAGCAACATTGAGTTTTGTCAGTCCAAAATGGGCGAGTATTTTGAAATACCAGGTGCTGTATGCAGAATGACGTCGACACTTCCCTGCAAGACATGAAAAAAACATAACATCATCTCCCATAATGGTCATATAAAAAGGGTTGGGGACCGCTTGTGAATTTTATATTTCTGTGGAACTTCCCCCTTTTGATGAAGACAGTTCAACCCGCTTAGTTTGAGTACCGCTTCGGTACGGGGTTCGGTTGCTTTCTGATTCGTCACTTTTTTTAGAATCAGATCAAAATTTCCAGATCATAAATTATTCAATCGAGGGATCCTATTTATTAGAAAGAAGGATAGAAGATGATAACACACTACGAACATTAAATTAGTTTATATAGATACGCTAATTTAATGTTCGTGATATCCACCTTTTATCCTCTTTTTTAATAAATAGAATTAATAGAACCAATAATTTTAACAATAAAAAAATTGAAACAAGAATTGATAATTTATTGTTCTCATCTCGGAAGTTGAAAGTGACATTGACTGAAACATTGTGCAAATAACACTCACGATGAGAACAGTAGTCCGAAAAATTCAGATAATGCAAAAAATATGTTGTTTTATATGTTTTAAACAAATTTCAAAGCAGATATTTTCTTCTTATAAAAATTTTGAAAATCATCATTTTTGCACAAAAGCAGATCTTTTAGTTGCGGTTCTTGCTTTTAATTGAAGACGTGTTATTAAGCTTGATGACACACGATCAAATATTGACGAAAGATGTTTGTGTCTATACTGTTCTCCTAAAGAAAACCTTGGAGGAAATTCCAAAATGCAAGTTTGATGTTGCCTACAACTTTGTTGAACCATTCTCCGCGACGGCGTCGGTGCCAAACAAAGCTCCATATCGTCCCTTTGAATACACCAGTGACCCGGAGAAAGGGGAACATGTTACGTGGACAACAGGCTATTTTCTATATCAGACAACTCAGGCTATAATCCAACAAAACTCAGTCAACAAACCTACGTCCTGGAGAAGTTTATGGATGTTGTTACAGAAAAGTATCTTAAAGAGAAAGGAGAGTACCGATGCTAAAAACCCAGGAACCACACACGTTTGTGACGCTTGTTACAGTGACGCTTGTTACAGTGACTGGTACTTTTATTGTAATCATTTCAACAACATGCGGTGCGGTTCCAACCGAACTGGCAGGCAACTAGATTAAGTGTTCATCATATATTATATTATTGTTTTGCCGAACTAAGATTCTAAGTCTTTTACTATCATAAATATTTAAGTGTATTTAAAAATATTTCATCCAGTAAATATTTTTTGCTACTTTGAAATCTGCTATTGTTTTAAATATTTTCTTCTTTTTTAATTCAATTTTAACCCTAAACAAGCCACGGCGCCACTTTGAAGTAGGGAGCTACTATTGATGACATTAGTTGCAGGGATATTATGAAGGGAGATGAGTAGCAAGATGTCTGTACGCGTTACACTTGAACTTCTGCATGTCAGTACAGTTGAGGAAGCAGAATCCCGGAAGGTAGTTCCAAAGTCTAGCAGTTCTGAGGAAAAAAACTATTGGAGTAAAAGGTCTTCTTACACCTAGGGATCTCTACTGTTTAGGGTGGGATTTTGCTGCTTGTCGAGTTTGTCGGGGATATCTACGTCGAAGGGGAACAAGTGCTTGTAGTTCGTCAGAGCATTTACTATTAAAATACTTGTAGAACAGGCAGAGGGATGCAACATTTCGTCGATGGGGCAGAGACTGAAGCCTAGATGACAGTTCAGGACTTTTCAGGTTGGCGACTCTTTTTTTGAATCCTGTCAAGAAGTGAAAGACAAGTAGCAGCCCAAATGTGACGACAGTACTCCATAAATGGGTGAATGGTGTCCTTATAGAGGTACAGGATACTTCCAGGCGTAAGTAGCTTTCTAGCATGGTAGAGAGAGCCCGCCTTCTTCGCAGCAGCTTTGGCAATGCTCTTAATCTATCTATTCCAGTTCATGTTCCCTGTGAACGTTACGCCGAGGAGTTTAAAGGAAGTGCTTTCAGGTAATGTGTTTTTGATCATTGCTATTGGTGGCAGAGAAGGTTTCATGTAATTATTGAAGGAAACAAGCTTAGTCTTGGCAGCATTGAATGTGACCATCCATTTTTGTCCCCAATCCACTACAGATAGGAGGTCATCCTCTAGTGTTTCTGCCATTTCATTAGATATATGTTCATTTGTTTTCCCCACGTGTCTGTTATAGAGAGTGGTGTCATCAGTAAATATACCCATCTCTTACATTGTTTAGTTGCTATATCAATAACATTGCAATGTATCGCCGTATTGTCTTTTGCTATTCACTCGCTTTTTCGGTAGTCTGGCGTTGTCCGGGAATTTTGTTACTTGAATTGACATTTTTACTTGTTTCGGCGTTGCCGTAATTATTATTCAGCATACTTACGAATGATTCCAAAAACGATGTAGATTTCTGAAGAAGCCAATGATTCTTTTTTTGATGAAAACTTCTCTGAAGGAAGATATCTCTTGGCTTTGACCTTTAAGGTGTCTCTTAAAACTTTTCCATTCAGGAAAACAAACAGCCTCTGTTATGTAACGTTGATAAGATACGAGGTTTAGTCGAGATCCGTTTTGAGGTCATCTATGACTCTTAACATGTTACTCAAACTTTTACATTCAAAATCGGCTTTTCCTTATGATAAGTCATGTGGTTTCGTCGACTTCCGTCTGGGTTCACCTATGACTCTTAAGGATAATTCAACCTTTTTTTTTTTATTCAGAAATCAGCTTTCGTTATGTACGCCTATAAAAGCCCTGTTCATCGAGTTCCCTCTGGTCAATGGTCACCGTACAAGTAAATTTATGACTCATTTTACATAAAATTGACGTTACCATTAACTTGGACATTAAACGAGTCGGCAATCAAATAATGTCGACTCGTTTCGCTGTTCATGCCTCGTATGCGATTTGCAAACACAAACAGCTGTTTGCAACTCTGATCTTAATGGATGTTTATGACATAGGTCTTTTAAAATATGACATAGGTGATTTGCTAGAATGATTTTTAAATGCGACCAATTTCCACCTCTCTGTGGTGGACGAGTGATGTAACGTTATCTTATATTACGCGTCATCAAAATGAAAAATCGTTACAGTAACAACTTGAAAAATAACAAAGAAATGATTTTATATAGCTTACAATTATTGCAAGTAAACTGTATTAATTTTTTTCATGCTCCGCTTCATAGTTATAGCCAACTCACCAACTTAGAGAGCAAAAAGAGGAACGTCCACTCACTTTGATGGTCACGAATTCTCCGGCGCCTTTCGTGGTCCTCTGCAATTGTTACTAAAATATTATTCAATCAACATTACTAAAATATTATTCAATCAACATTACTAAAATATTATACAATCCACGCCAAAATAAAAATAATACACCGTATACAATTTCTATTATAAGTTCAACCTTGAAACTATCAAAATAATCATAGTCACATTTCAAATGCGTCGTCTATCCACGCCTTTACATTTCATTACGATCTAAGCTATCATCCTGTAATAATCATACGAAGATGCATAGCAATAAGCGCCCATAATTGACATGTGCCTGCTGTAACCTCAAACCGTTCCGATACAAGAATAATATAAAAGTATACAAATTTAGGAGCTGTTGGAAGCTCGAGATGGATTTTTTGCTTAACAGATGTATTTTGTTTTTTGGACACTGCCTCGTTCACGTGTTATTTTATTGCTGGTTAAAGAAAAAAGAAGAAAAAGGACTGCTGCGAGTTTGTCTCTGATGTATCATTATTTTCATGGAAAGTGTTCGACTGAGCTTCAATCTATGGTCCCTCCTCGCCAAACTTTCACAAGAAACACTCGTCTAGTTGTAAACACTATCAATAATTCCCCCCACTTTTTATCTGTGCATAAACCTAAACGTAGATTCCATAAACAAAGCTTCTTTCTTAGAACTTCACGCCTTTCGTTTTCCTGCTTTCCAGCTGACTACAATATGGTTGTCTTCAAGTCTAACGTAAACAAGTTCTTGATGAGCCGTTCCATATAAGTTAACAAATTTACCAAATTTCCATTACTAACGATTACTATATTGTCCAATTTCTATTGTACACTCTTTAACCTTTATCCTTGAGTGCCCTCTTGGCCTTGATAAGTGGTGATGCCTATGTAAAAAAATAGGTCGTGGGAAAAAGAAATAAACACAAAATAAATCGACTCGAGTGTGTGTTTTGCTTTCAAGCTGAAAGCATTTACGTGAGTGAAATAGGAATTAATTTACTAAATGCATCGTTCGGTCATGTAAATTATGGAAAATCTTTCGCATCCCTATTCACTATCCTGCTTTATTTTTATTACACTGGAGTAATTTTGTTACACAAGGTTTAATGTGAGCGGACATGCAGCTCCTCAAAAAGTCATTCTATATTAGGAAAAATAAAACTTGCACAAGTTAAAAAAAATTCTCCTTCGCTGTGTGCAGCCAAATCCTGCATTTAGATTCTACATTTAGATCCCAAACCGGTGTCTATATATAAATGGGGAACTACCCTAAATCGACGTTTAATTGCATAGTTAGAAAACTAGTTAAAATCTGGTTTTAAAATGGATGCAAATTACAAAAAGAACTTTACAAAGAATTCAACTCTAAAATTAAAAAGCAAATGGTATTGCGATTAAAGTGCAATTCGCAACATTTAATTTTTATTGCTGCTCAATCCGCCTTTTATGTTCGGAACTTAACATGCTAATAAAGATTTTGTTCAAGATAACGAAAAATCCTAGTTGGTAAGACAGAATTAACATTACATAATTATGAGTTAGCTTTCAGTGAATGCGTCTCTCACGGCCCGATCGCCAGGCTGCTGACGATAAAATGTTTTTTTTGAAAAGTACCAATTACTCTTACACACACACACACACACACACACACACACACACACACACACACTATATATATATATATATATATATATATATATATATATATATATATCTAGAGAGAGAGAGAGGGAGAGAGAGAGAGAGAGAGAGAGAAAGAGAGACAGACAGACGGGCGCAAGTTTCTAGCATTTTACAAACTAATATAAACCCCAAACTATTCCGAGTCTGATTACGAAATTTACGCGCTGTTGAGCCTGGTCAGTACTAAAATAGGTAACATTTAGGAATACCAGGTGCTGTATGTATTTAGATATGAAGATATGTATAATAACATTAGGGAACTAAACACTCCTGCATTAAATAGTTCCAGGTCACCCTTGCGCAAAATGTAGTACCCGTTAGTCTTTCTCTGATATTCCAGATAGTTTCCACACATGAAGACAATGCATCTAAGAAAAATACAACTCTAAAGAAAGGCAACAGCATAGAAAGAGTCTGTTAGCTGTAAAGCAAATTTGTAGTGGTAGTGTTGCAAACAAAAAGTTGCTTCCAATTTGTTATAAGTTAGCAGAGAAGTAGTAATGCCTAGAATGATATGGGACAAGAAGGAGAAAGAAGCAACCTCAGTAAAAGTTAGTCTTCGTAATGATGCTGTGTCAAGATAAAATATAACGAAATACTAAGGTCTTTTGTACATCATAAAAAGAAACCGGAATCTTAGGAAGATCTTTTTCATTCCAGTAATTACAACAAAAACCGAACTCGTGAAAAACAATTTCAAAAACTACCTGGCGAATATACCCAGTAAACCAAGTCCAAGAGATATATAAACAATTACACATAGACAGTTAGAGTCTTAAAAAGATCGCTCAGTTGGAATGCATGGGATAGCTGATGATCCTCTGTCATCCAGTAGGATACCTCATCACTAACTAGTAAAACAAAATTATGAGTAAAGAACCTCCTCGAATAAACCTTCTATCATTGCATTAAATGAGAAGATTCGTAGTTTATTCTTAAACCCCGGCAAGCGAATAATACTCGAGAGCTGAAATCTCTCAACAAAATAAATAATATGAGTGTAACAAGATTATAGACATGTATGTAAAAATAAAGTGAAGAACAGTAATTTTCGATATGAGGCTATAGTAAGTATAAGGTGAGTGGAAAATTCCTTTGGAAGTTGACAGATTTTTGTAATGAATACGTTACATGATGTTACGTCGAGGGAGGAAGGATGTGTCAGAGAAGCGAGATCAGTTCTACTTGCTTTTGGTTTTACGACGTCAAAGTGAGCAGATGTCTTTTGGGAGGTAAAGCAACCCTATGGAGGTGGGACAGAAAATTACAACCCACCTAGAATAATATTGATGTAAAACTGTGGGAGAAAATAAACATCAGAAGCAAAAATATTTTTTAATTTCTTTCATTATTACAACTATCAAGAAAAAAAAAGATGGCACGAGATGAAATATCAGCAGAGTAATTTGTGATGCGTGGACAGAAAATAGGAACTCAAACATAACTGAGAAGAAATGTTTGTTGCAATCTGGGATCAAAGAATACTACTTCGTATTACATGGGACGTTGTGACATTAAATTTTCGATTCTGATTGGATGATATTGTGATTTGGCGGTAAATTGAAAAATGTTTTTTTGCTTTGTGAAATGATGCTGATGCAACAATTGACTGTGCAGGAACATCTGTCATCATTCAGTTTTATTTATTATTGATCAGATATCGATGTTCCTCCAGGTTCTCTGCTACTATTTGTTGTGTGACCTGTTAAGTATTTGCATAGGTTTCTTTAAGGAATATTTTTTTGTAAACTTGTGACAGATGGGTATATTCCCATGAGAAGAATCTGTTAAGGTTTACAGTTGCACGTATAATACTGCATTACATACACTAGTCTCTCACTCTTATACAAGTGTCCAAAATATAGTCCAGCATTATCGGTCAAGCTCAAACTTCTGTCCCATCGCCGCAATGTCACAACCTTGTGCGTATTTTACAAATGTTTTAAAACAAAAACGCATAAAAAGCATAAAAGTAATAAAACATAAAAAGCATAAAATATAAAAATTATAAGAACAACAAAAACGAAAAAAGCGGGAAAATCATAAAAATCATGAAAATCATAAAAATAATAAAATGTAAAAACAATAAAACAGTAAAAAAGTATAAATAGCATAAAAATCATAAAATTCATTAAAAAACCATAAAAATCATTAAAAACATAAAATCTATAAAATCATAAAAATCATAAAAACAAAAATCATAAAAGGCATGAAAACATAAGACCATCAAAACAAAAATCATAAACAAACATGAAATTCATAAAAAGTTCATAAAAATCATAAAAATCATAAAAATCATAAAAGGCATAAAATATAAAACAAAAGCATAAAAGTATAAATAGCATCAAAACACATACTTAAATCATTCGTTGACATCTATGCTGATGACACGACCATCTATGGCAACACATTAAAGGCCGTAAATGACAAAGTTCTCTCTAATTCTCTCTCCTCTGACCTTGAGCGCGTAGTACAATGGGTGAAGAGGTGGCTGGTCACTTTTACTGCATCCAAACCAAGCTTCAATCTTTATATCATCAATACTCTGATCCCCATCCGGCATCAATTGAAATGGATGGCTCTCGTCTTGGGGAGGCTCCATGTTTTGACAAGCTTCTGGGTTTGACCTTTACTCCTGATCTGAAATGGAACACACGTACATCAAATCTGTTGCCAGGGACGCTGGGAAAAATGGTGGGATCCTTCTACCGCTCCAGAAGATATCTCACTACTAATGCAATTCTCTATCTGTATAAAAGCCAAGTACGTCCAAGGATGGAGTACTACTGCCACATCTGGGCAGGAGCTGCTAAAACAGCCTATCCTGCCTTGACAGAGTACAAAATAGACTTCGTGGTTTAGTGGGGGATACCCTTTTCTCTTCCCTGCAACCTCTCTCCCACAGAAGAGACATTGCGAGCCTGTCTTTGTTTTATCGTTATTTTCATGGCAGGTGCTCGTCTGAGCTCCAATACCTCGTCCCCCCTTCGCCAATCTTTCACGAGAAACACCCGTCCGGCTGAAACTACTGTCAATAATTTTCCCCACTCTTTATCTGTGCCTAAATCCAAACGTAGATTCCATGAGCAAAGCTTCTTTCTTAGAACTGCACGCCAGTGGAACTCTCTGCCGCTTTCCTGTTTCCCACCTTACTACAACTTGGACGTCTTCAAGTCCAACATAAACAAACTCCTCACAAACCGCCCCCTTAAGTAAGACACTTAAGTAAGACACTTAAGTAAGACACTTAAGTAAGACACTTAAGTAAGACATCAAAACCCCCAATACTAATGATTACTACAATGCTATGTCTTTGATTACTGTACACGCAATAACCCTTATCCCTGAGTGGCCTTCGGGCCTTGATAAGTGGTGACCCCCATGTAAAAAAAGCATACAAAACACAAAAATGATTGAAAAGCATAAAGCCTAAACATCATAAACATAAAAACATAAAAAAGTATAAAAATCATAAAAATCATAAAAATCATAAAAAAGTTAAATAGAATAAAAAGTATAAAAGAGCATAAAAATCATAAAAAGCATAAAAATCATAAAAATCATAAAAAGCATAAAAATCATAAAAAGCATAAAAATCATAAAAATCATAAAAGCATAAAAATCATAAAAATCATAAAAAGCATAAAAATCATAAAAAGCATAAAAATCATAAAAATCATAAAAACATAAAAATCATAAAAGCATAAAAATCATAAAAATCATAAAAATTATAAAAATCATAAAAAGCATAAAAATCATAAAAAGCATAAAAATCATAAAAATCATAAAAAGCATAAAAATCATAAAAATCATAAAAAGCATAAAAAGCATAAAAATCATAAAAAGCATAAAAAGCATAAAAATCATAAAAAGCATAAAAATCATAAAAAGCATACAAAACATAAAAATGATATAAAAGCATAAAGCTTAAATATCATAAAACAAAAAAAATCATAAAAGCATAAAAAGCATAAAAAGTATAAAAGTGCATAAGATATTAAAAGAAGCATAAAATACAAAAAAGCATGAATATCATAAAATCATATGATATCCATGAATATATAAGATAATTCAATTTAAACGTAAACTATCATGCTTTATCTCAAATTTCCTAGAACATCAGATAAAATCAGTTATTCATACTTAATAAAGCTAGAAAAATGTCAACCTTGGAATAGATTGATTACAATATTTTCATGATTTGGTAATATACTACTTGATATATACATGTGCACCACACACAGCTTATATTGTTTATAGTATTTAAGTAAAACCAGAAAATATACGGAAAACATTGTTAAAATGTTCCCAAATCAAAACGAGTTTTATGCATTTCTGCAATGAAATGAAAAAAAAAATGCAGATAAAGAAATACAGGTGCATTAATATGCATTTTGATGCAATGTTTTCATATGAAGTTCTTTTTCATCCTTCATTTTAGTTATTTGAGTAAAAAATGAAATTAAGCAATCAATCTGCCCCGAGTGGACAATGTGGCGTCATATAATTCACATTATACGGCATAATCACGTTGACACACCGGTTCTCGTTGGATCACAGAAGTTAAACAACCTTCAGCCTGGTCAGTACCAGATGGGTGACCAATTTGGGGATTCCAGGAGCTGTATGTAGGAGGACGTCGACACCTCCTTGCAAAAACCTAACGTCGTTATCTCCCATGATGAGGACACGTGCGACTCTGGACCGCTTGTGAATTTCATACTCCCATGAAACTTCCTCCTTCTGAATAGGGTTGGTGCTGACTGCACACAAACATACTACACAATCACGTTGACACACCGGTTCCTGTCAGATCGCCGAAGTTAAGCAACGTTGAGCCTTGTCATTACTAAAATCGGTGACCAATTTGGGAAGTCCAGGTGCTGTATGAAGGAGTACATCAACACCTCCCTGCAAAAAGTTGCAAAAACCTATCGTCGTCATCTCCCCTATACATGCAACTGGGGACCGTTTGTGAATTTCATACTCCCATGAAACTTTCTCCTTCGGAGGATGTCGGTAAAATCCGGGTAGGGTTAGTGCAATTTCCCCTTCCGACACATTGGAGTGCGTCGATTTTCTCAGTAAACAACAAACAGACCAATTTTATACATTACAGCATTGCGTTACAAATGTTTTAAAGTCTTTCGTCAATTTATTTGATGTGAATGTTTTTATGTAATTTTTAATTTTGCTTGGTTTGTTTTTGTTTGTTTCAAGAAAAATTATCCTTGTAGATTTGCAGTTACGTAAATGGATGATAACATTTAATGCTGCTAAAACTATGCTTTATTCAAATTGAATTTGAAGACCACTATGTTGTAGTTAGTTAGAAAACAGGCCCACGGTATAGAGTTTCACAGATAGGAATCTCAACGAAAGAAGCTTTGTTCATGAAATTTGCATTTTGATTTAGCCATAGATAGAACTTAGGGGGGGGGAATTGCTGACAATGATGGTAGCCATATCAGTGCTTGTTGTGAATGTTTTGAAGGGGAGACGTGGGAGACTCAGTTGAGCACTTACTATGAAAATAACGATGTAGCAGATGTAGACTCGCAATATATATACTAGCTAGTAGCCCGGCGTTGCCAGGTCGTACAATACGCTTAGACGTGATATTTTTTATTTACGCAGGTTGCATGTATGTATGCATATATGTATGATAAAAATAATCCTCAATAGGTTATTATATATTACGAGCAATAATTTTCTCGGTGGACTAGTTAGCAGAAAAACAATTAGATAAATAATTAAATAAATAATTCAATAAATGAATAATTAATTAAATAAATAAATAAATAATTAATTAAATAAATAAATAAATAATTGAATAAATAAATAATTAAATAAATAAATAAATAATTAAATAAATAAATAATTAAATAAATAAATAATTAATTAAATAAATAATTAAATAAATAAGTAAATAAATAATTAAATAAATAAATAAAAATACAAAAATGATAATGATAATGTCATTCGTCAAATTCCGTCTGTGTTTGTTTACAATATCACGTCAGCTGGTATTTGGGCTCCACAACGAATAGACTGGAAAATCACTTCTGATTAATGTTTAGTTTTAAAATATGCAAACAAAGAAATGATTTGCAGCGATTTCAAATGGTATTTCTTTTCTTTTATTGTAAATTGAACTCATCATAAGGAAAATAAAAATGAAAATTGTGAGGTACACCCGGGCTTAGAACAGGGATAATTCGACCTCTAGTTTAATGCTCTACCACTACGCTACATCTCCAGAGTATAAATCTGTTTTAAGAAGAAATGATTTGCTTAAATTTAATTATCCTCCTTGCCGGTGTAACGTAAATATTCCCCTGTATTTTTTTTTATCTATGATAGAGAAAATCTAGTTTTACGATTGGATTTTTTCGATTTTCGATACTTATCTGATGAATTTCTGTACAAAACACATTTAAAACACTGCTAGACGTACAACTTAGCTTTGTGTAAAATTTGCATAGGATAAGCTTAGCCGTTTCGGAACCTATAAGGAAGGAACTCACAATCACATAGTGACTTATATATATATATATATATATATATATATATATATATATATATATATATATATATATACTAACAGGGAGACTTGACGTTGCCTGGGATTGAATGATCATCAATGAATGTTTTATACTCCCATAGTTTTATTGTCATTGATATCGGTGACCCCCCCCTCAAATCGATTGATTGTATGCTCTATCCATCGCACCAGGAGAATACTGACATGCCTCCCTGCAGTGACTTACACTGTAGTCTACATTGCACTGTTGAGAACCTACTGTTGATTTTATAAAATTAATTTTATATATAAAAGCTTGAATTAAAGTTTAAAATACACGTCAATTAAAAAAAATAACTTCAAATTGAGGCAAAAAGAAAGTCTGTACAATGGGAAATTGTTTTTAAATGTAACTTTAATTAATGCAACAAAAATACAACACGAACACAATGGACTAGTTAATATTTAGTAGCATAGCACTTCTGCAATTTGACAGCCTGCAATCTTTTGGGGAAAGGCTGCAGCAATACTCGGGGAAAGGGCATCTCACTTTTCTTTACTTTTTGTCCAAAGTTCTCCCAAATTTGAAATTTTATCATTGTGTAGCTTTTGCTTGATGTAACGCCATAGGTTTTCGATAGGATTGAGGTCTGGAGATTGTGCAGGCCAATCCAAATACGGAATCTCATGCTCTTCCAGAAACCTCTTGACATTGCCAGCTGCTTGAATGGGAGCATTATCCTGCATGAAGATCGGATTATCATCCAAATTCCGACCAAAGTAGGGTAGAAAATGCTCAGTCAACATATTAATGCACTTAGTTGAATTAATTCGACCTTACAAGCGAACTATAGGTCTTGGACCATTGGTACTAATAATACCCACACGAAAACTGAACCTCCATCCCCCTGCAGCGTTGAAACTGAGCACATAGGATTAAATTCTTCGTCTTTCCACTGATGGGCATACTGCCTACCATCACTTTCTAGCCTATTGAACTTGCTTTCGTCGTTAAAAAGCACCTTTGATCAATATGAAGAGTCATGATCTTCATTTCATCTGACAAAGTCCAAACGGCGCTTTCTGTTCTTTACAGAAATCATTGGCTTGCGTCTTGCAACACTTCCTCGCAGATTAAATTCATTTAATCTGTTATTGACAGTAGAAAGAGAGCACTTTTTAACAAGATTGCACTGTTGTTGGATTTGGGAGCCGTTTCAAATCTGTTTCTTAGGTTGCGGATCTTGATAGCATTGTTTTCCCTGTTAGAAGTAACTCTAGTACGACCAGATTTAGGGGCATCATGAACACTGTCGGTGTTTTGGTGCTTTTGCACAGTCTTGTGTACCGTTTTCTTATCAAATTTCAATATGCGGCCAATTTCTCGATTGGATAAACCAGAAACGTGGAGATTAATGATGAGCTCCTGACGATCACTAAGAGAAAGTAGTGGCATATGGATTAAATGTTACGTTGCATAACCTGGAACAACAACAATTACGATTAGAGATGCTTTGTTGCCTGTTAGTGGATATTTTAAATTGATTTAGGGCGACAATTTAAGCTGGTTTTAAGTGAATTTGTTGCTGCGGACTTTCTTTTTGCTTCCTACATTTGAAGTTATTTTTTTAAATTGATGTGAACACTATAATATTTCAATTAAAAGTCAAATATGACCAAGTAAAATTATAGAGGAATAAAAGGCGAATCAAATGAGGTATAGGTTGTTTAAACAGTTATATTTAAAAAAAATTACAAGTGCGGACTTTCTTTTTGCCGGTACTGTATGTATATTTACGTATATATACATATATGTGTGTGTGTGTGTGTGTATTAGCGTCCTGCATAGATTGAAAAATTGGATTTCTAATCACATTTCGAATCCATTCTTCGAAAAATCCCTTCATCATGGAATGTATATATTTACAACTTACAAAAGAGCAATAGTTTTTGTTTAAGCACTTTTGTACTGATCAAATGATAAATGGCTTTATGTTAGACGTAAAAAATGAACTTACTCCAAAACTATTGAAACTGACTGACCATGACGCGATTTGAACATGCAAACTTTTAATTCGGAGTCAGTCGCGCCACCCTCCGCCGCAAAGCCACATGAAACCTCTCTTTTCTTTAAAAATTTGTAATTGTTATCCTATAGCATTACAAATAAAATAATGTATAATCAATATTATATTTATTGTTAAATAAACAATTTTTAATGATACGTAATATTTATTTGAGAAAAAATAAATTTAAACTAACAAAAATTCGAATTAATATCTGAACAAAGTTCTATCAACAAACACAAACATGGACATACACACACACATCCGGAATTCTTTTAAGAACCTCTTCATGCACAATGTAGTTTAGGTTCAATTGTACTATAGAAACAGTTTGAATATCTTACGCTTAGTATTCGCTGAAATGTTGGATTGAATCTTAAATCGATTCTTCTTCTAAAGTGTTAATTTTTGTCATGAAATAGAATTCTAAATCTAATTGTTTTACGCAATAACAATTTTTCTTTTTTTAAATACATGACATTTTTTTTTATTCGTCTGATGTTTATATTGACTAATTCATTAACTCGACGTCGTCTTAAAAAAATAAATTCATTTCATTTTATTCGCGGTGGCGTTGCGTGGCAAACAATCTCACATAGGCGGAGAAAATAATCACATTTCTCACCAAGCACCTATATTACCTTTGAGTGCTACCTGAGTTTTCTACACAGCGTTGGTTCAGTGACTAAGTTGACCAGTTAAGTTGTCCAAACCAGTCTAGCCACGTGTCACACTAACCCTAATGACGTCAGTACAGCACTCCCAGTTCAGATTTTAATTGGCAAATGCCCACCTCCTCACTAAAACAACATACAGTGTCAACTTTCGAGCGTTCAAAGTTCAGTTGACAATATATTTTGTTTTCCTCAACGTTTTGATATAGAATCTGCACAAACACACGTGAAAATAATGATATTCTTTCCTATTATTTAACTCGTTAAGATGCGTCTTTGAATCTCTGTGAGAGATTTTGTCTGGTCACGATCAAGCTTGAAGAAAAATCGTCGCCAAACGCGTACATTTAATGGACGCATGTCTATAAGAGGATTTGTGTCACGCTTTAGTTTGAAATAGAGTTTTCATGGTCTGACATGAGTATTTTTGAAATCGCATGCTTACATTTTATAACAGAATTTTCGTTGGTCTTGCGTACTTTTTTGTTTTACTCGTTTTCAACCCAAGCAAGGCATATTGTCACTTGGAACGTAAAGGGCTACTATTTGAGAGTGTACAGAGTTGAGCTGTGATATGGTTCAATAGCGTATATTTATTTGTTTATATATATATATATATATATATATATATATATATATATATATATATATATATATAATTATTATAGTAAATAATTATGTCAAACTCTTTAAGAAACTCGTTTCTTATCGTTGAGCACTTTCGTTGAGATAGGTCGGTCAATTTAGCTCTCATGCGCAGATCATCGTATAATGATTAAATCACTCTGACTGACGTAAAAAAAAACATTTAAAAATAAAATGTTTTGACGTCATCTGTGCCAATAAAATAGAGGTTACAGACAACAGGAAGATCAGAGAGCAGCGACCACAGCAGGAAAGCGACACATTTTTCTTCACTGCCAAGCACACATACACACACACCCGCCATTTGCCTTCACTGATGTCATAGCTGCCATTCTGAAATCGAAAAGGTTTATTGTTACGGCCGTGGAGGGGAGGGATGTTACATGATAAGGGCTGTCCCCTTTTCATGTAAGTATAAAAATAGAGAGATTTAGTTAAAATGAAAATAAAATGAGAGAAAACGAGAATCGAACCCTGGAGATAAGTTTTAAAGAACAATAGGTTTAAATGAAATGTCCAGTAAATTGTTAATACTGATGAAATAAATAATAAATAAAATATTCATTATTAGAAAGAATGTGGATAATAAAATATGGGTTAAATGAATTAGATATTCAGGTTGAATTCCTTTGTGAAAACAACAAAGGAAAAAAAAATGGGAAATCAGAATGTTCGGAAACGTGCAGGTCGCGCATGTTGATGGCACGTGAATTGTGGTCACGTTGGCCGGACATGCATGGATTTCTCAATATAGGAAGTGAGAGTTAGTTAGTTAGAGTTAGTGAGAAGTCAGAAGAAGGGAGGCAGAGAGTCAGAGTCAGACGATAGTCTGGGTCCAGACATGGGAATCGAACGTCTAGAAGCGAGACGGTCACTTTTGAAACATTAGAATGTGAACCTTTGAATTCCTGAACGCAAAGCCACCAACCGGTTAAGTGGAAGAATAAATGCTCATCATGTTTTTATAACTGCCGTCTCCTGTGTCTATCATTACATGAAAAAGGTATTGTCAATTTATATATAAGAACTATCCGAAATTCATCATCTAAAAAATATATGTTTAGAAAGTATATGTGTCTATTTATGTTATATAAACACTCCCGTTCATACGAACTGTCAAAGCATAAATGCCAATCTGTCAATGCATCGGCATAAATGCCAACCTATCGGTCTGTCTATCTAGATATGAAAACACCTTCTCAAAATGTATTTATATGCAATCTCTCTCATTTATAAACTCTCACTCTCTCTTTATATATAATATGAACATCTCAACAATATGAACACTTACAACGAATATATATAATAACTAGCATCTGTTCCCTTAAAACTCTCATCTCTCTTAAGACTCTTACTTAATTCATAACATGAAAATTAAAATATAACATTATTTGAATAAACACATTTTTATAATCAACTGTTTGTGTTTTATTTCTCCTTCCAAATGTATATATCGAGACAATGACAAAAGTTAATTTTTAGAAATTATGTAGTCTGAAAAACACATTTGACGACCGGCCGCAGCGAATACATAACACCAGTACTCTTCATCTCTAACTTTTCAAATGATTTTGTGTTATCGCAACAACTGTTTACAATCAATTTCTTAATGACACCAACAATTGGTCTTCACTGGAATTCGAGTGGCAATAAGCGTCCCTAAGGACCCAGTACACTTTTATCTTATCCGGCGGAGGCCTGACTAGTACTCTTCCTCTTCTTTTCATTCTATTTGACCCTTCACAGTTATTTTGTGTATGAGTCGAGAGTGGTGCCTTTTTATTTTATGTATTTATTCTTTAATTTATATATTTATTTTAGCTTTAGTTTTTATTCATTTATTTATTTTATTTTTATATAAGACGAAATACCTTACAGTTTCAGTTTAATAGATTTGATAAAACAAATGTTTTATCTCTGTTGCAGTTTTCTAGTGGTTGGTTAGTGTTCATAGTAGTGATGGGACGATTGCAATATTTTTCCCGACTTCGATTCTTGTCTAAATTTCCGATTCCGATAGAATTACCGATTCTGATTCGGTTCTTTTTATATAAGGTTTGTGCAAAAAAAATGCCGTTTTTATAGTTGAACGTTAAAAAACGACATTATTTATGCATCAACCTAATATTTCTAAATGTATAATATTTTTTGTGTGTTGAGGGTCGGATCACCGCAAAAACTATTCATAACGTGGATATATATTTTCAAAAATGTAAAACTAGATTCATGGATATGACCTATTGTTACAGAGAGAGAGAGAGAGAGAGAGAGAGAGAGAGAGAGAGAGAGAGAGAGAGAGAGAGAGAGGGAGGGGTGAGTAAACGTGGAGTGTAGACACGTTTACCAGAACCGAAGGTCAGCTGACCAGATTATGTATGAGTAACGTGGTCAGGTTGGCTAGATCTGTGAGATTTGATTTGGGCTTTGAAGAAGACGGACGGCTTCCCGTTGTCTCCCTCATCTTCACTGGGGAGGGGGGAGACGAACGCTGACGTGTGTAGAAGAAGAACCCACACAGGCCGATTTCACTTCCACCTTCTGCAGGACCTCTGGGGAAAGTGAAATAAAAACTATAAAACCCATTCATCGTCTTGGAGTGATAAATCTTCGTCAAACAGGTATCAAGTCTCCCTCCAGGATGAGAAATTTCCAGATGGTCCAACATCGAAGAAGCAGAGGTAGGTTCTGAAAATACATGTTACACAAACGATTCCCTTTATGATAATCAAACACACAACCATTTATATTAGAGACAATCATACGCACACGGAATCCTTTTATGTTATACACCAAAACGTAAATGGTGCACCTCGATGATAACCCTAGGATAACTTCAATGTTAACCAATATATAAAATGTTCAATTTGGTGCCGTAACTGACCAGACCACCTAGCAAGGGTGGGTTTAAAAGAAAAAAAGAAGAAAAAAAAAAGAGTTTCGTTGCCACGGGGAAAAAAGAAAAAAAAAGGACAAGAAAAACAATAAAATGTATGGAAAAAAAGAAAAAGAAAGAACAGTAGAAAAAAAATACAAATCAACACACACACAACGTAGGGTCCATTAAAACACTAGGCGAATTAGAAAAATAATTAAAAAAAAGAAAATCAATACACACGTACAACCTTTTCACGAAGAAAGAAAAGGAAGACATACAGACACACAGATGTAAAACTTTATATATAGAATTAGCAAAAAAAAAATGTTTATCGCATTAGGAGACATAGAAAAAACAATAGAAGAAATTGAAAAAAAAACAGCTATGACGATAGACATACAGATAATAAATTGTATATTTTTAATGAACAGCCAGTGAGTAAACCAGAAAAAAAATAGAACATATGACTTTAGTAAGTATGCGTCAGGAATGAGCCTTTCAGCTTACCAAAAGATAAACACGTCAATCACAAATATGTGTTATGAATATTTTGTTGCATTTTTAAACTGTGGGAAACTAAGTGTAACTTTTGATGAAAAACAATGGAAAATGTGATTTTTTTTTCCTTTTTCACTAATTGTACGATTTTTTTTTTCTTAGGAATTTTTTTCTGACAGGGACAATTTTAGTTCCATCGAGTGTTAGGATTGTCTGAGACTTTATAAGTGAGTCGTTTTATTTTATTTTAGAAACGACTATGTATTTTAATTGTAAATGTCTAGGTATTTTTTGTAAACGACTGTGATTTTTCTTTAATTTTGAATTCTGTGGAATGGTAAAAGATGATGCACTATGCAGCCGACCTAGTTGATGACGTGGTCAAATGGGTTTCCACGGATCTGTGTTTTGTTATTTGGAATTTTGTTGTTAGTGAGATGGGACTTTGTGATTGCTTATAGGATATTTTTGTATTTTTTAATTTATTATTTTTATGTAATTGATGTGTTGTCAAACGGTATTGGCAGAATTTTCTTATTCTTTGACATGTATTTTTTTTTTCGCAGAATGGGGAGGTGGAATCTTTGCTTGTGGGGTCTATTGAAAGAATGATTAATAAAAGAAAGAACGCGTTGTTAATTAATTAATTAATCATCATAATAGTAATAATAAAATAGGGAAAAAGAGAAAGAAATAAGATTTAAACAGTGTAATAAATAATAATAATAATAAAAAAGTTTCGGAAGAGTCAAAGGTTCAGTCGGTATTAATTTCAATTTTCGAAAAGTAGAATAAATGTTCTATTCGACATGAGTGACGTTTTGACCACATAAGTAAGGTAGAAAAAAAAGGATAAATATAGGGTTAAATAAACTATATGAAGAAATGAAAGAAAAAAGTGGGGCGTGAATGGAATTTAATTTCTGTGGCAAGCATGTTAGAATTTTGGAGAGGTGTTGAATTACATGGGTAGTTATTAATTTCATTATTCTCGAGAAATGATTCGAATTTTATTTTTTTTTATCGTGATTTCTATTGATTTCGAGTAGAATCAACATGGAGTAAGTTTGAGTACTTCATGTGTGGAAATCCGATGTTTTCCGTGAAGCTATGTGTCTTCAAAGCAGGTTGCGCTTACCGACTTTGGAAAAAAAAAGTTTTTTCTGACATAGCAGTAAACGGAATGTATTCTGTCCAGCGTGAGCGGATCTAGTTGTAATCAACTTCAGGGAGCAAATAAAATGCCCTCTGACATGGCGTAAGGGGCAGAGGGGGTGCAATGGCTGACGTGGCCATTATGTGACGAATCGCTCAAGAGAAGATGAATGAAATATGTATGCAAGTACTTAGGAAAATAGAAGGCTACCCACCATAAGGAATGTTAAGAGGTTTTTTGTTTCCCACAAAATACTAGTAATAAGAGTAGGCTTATGATAAATAGGATAAGGCTTGGGATGGGAAAATTTTTTTGTGTGCTACCTATGGGAAGAAACGCTGATCTGTAAAGCCAAGGACGATGATAGTCCGTTTTGAAGAGGCAGATGGACCTCGATTTTATTATTTGGTTGATTGCCGAGAATTTATCGATCACGCGTAGTGTCGACGGGAGTAAAGGATGCTCCTGAAATTCTGATTTAAATTATGAAGAGACCATGGGGTCACAGGGAGTTGTTGACCTTCGAGGGCGCAAGGATTAGAGCCACATGGTATTATTTGTTGATATTATTTTACTTAGTATATTCAATAAAGGTATGACAGTTTTCTTTGCCAGTGGGTTGATCATATATATCCCATTCTTAGTAAATGTGGGAAGTAGAAAATGTATGCCTTCGCCATATATTTTGATAAAAAGGGGGAAGGAATGTTACAGAATAAGAGAGAGAGAGAGGGAGAGAGAGAGAGAGAGGTGAGTAAACGTGGAGTGTAGACACGTTTACCAGAACCGAAGGTCAGCTGACCAGATTATGTATGAGTGACGTGGCCAGGTTGGCTAGATCTGTGAGATTTGATTTGGGCTTTGAAGAAGACGGACGGCTTCCCGTTGTCTCCCCCCTCTTCACTGGGGAGGGGGGGGGAGACGAACGCTGACGTGTGTAGAAGAAGAACCCACACAGGCCGATTTCACTTCCACCTTCTGCAGGACCTCTGGGGAAAGTGAAATAAAAGCTATAAAACCCATTCATCGTCTTGGAGTGATAAATCTTCGTCAAACAGGTATCAAGTCTCCCTCCAGGATGAGAAATTTCCAGATGGCCCAACATCGAAGAAGCAGAGGTAGGTTCTGAAAATACATGTCACACACACGATTCCCTTTATGATAATTAAACACACAACCATTTATATTAGAGACAATCATGCGCACACGGAATCCTTTTATGTTATACACCAAAACGTAAATGGTGCGCCTCGATGATAACCCCAGTGAGAACTTAAACGATAAGATATGTAACACTATGGATTTTAGTTTTTTGGTAGTTCGAAATCTATAAAGATTTATCATTTTATTATTAATACGAGCCTTGGAAAGATAAGTTTTAAACAAAAGCAAAGAAATAAAAAAGCAATACAAATAATCGTTTTGGGTATTGGAAGATGGGCATAATTTTTTCCGATTCCGATACCCCCCAAAATCCGATTTTTCCAATTCCTGAGTCCGACTCTTATTAATTGTCCTAACCCCAGTTCATAGTTTATGTTGGTTGACTTCCATATTCGATGATTTTCTTTAAAATTTCAGCTGTTTTTTTGTTTCCATTTTTATTCGCTGTAGTCTCACTCTCCCCTTTTCTTATTATTTACTCAATAGGGGGTTGCATAGATTTCTCTTTGAGAACAACTTGTGGTGTTCTCTGGAGTCTGAGTGACAACAGGTCTCCCTACATTTTCAGTATTCTCCACCTCTTCAATAGCCATGATGAATTTGCATTATCGTAGCAGCCGCTTACCATTGATTTCTAATTAGCAGCGATCGTTGGTTTTCACTGGAAATTGAGTGGCAATAAGCCTCGCCAAGGTCCCAGTCCTCTTTACACTCAACCAGTGGAGGTCTGGCTAGTGCTTTCACTCCTTGGTCTTTCTATCATCCTTGGCCCTCTTCACTTATTTGATGTGGCGCCAGGTTACGGTAACACGCACACACACAGAGTTTCAGCTTTCATGATTCTACGTAATGTCCTTTTGTGTTTTATATCTACAGCAAGTTCTCTACACCCGGCTTGCACCTGTAGCTCATGTGTGTTAGTCTCCGTATTTCAGCCGGTTTCATTATTGTTATCCGTTGTATCTTATCAGCCATCCATCTGATTCCAATTTCTCCCATTCTTTTTTAAAAGTTTTTCGGTATTGTTCCTAGTGCTCCAGTAGTAGTAGTAGTAGTAGTAGTAGTAATAGTAGTAGTAAAATTTTGACCCAAAACTGAAGAATTATTTATGCCAAATTTGGTGCAATTCTGAACAATTGTTCGGCATTTTATAAATGACCTGCAAATAAAAAGTGATCAACGATAATATTATGGACCAATACACTTTTGACATATCTTACCTCAACGTTTTATTCTACGGTATCCATTGTTAATGTGTGTGTGTGTGTGTGTGTGTGTGTGTGTGTGTGTGTGTGTGTATTGTATTCGTTGGCCGATGGGGCTTATCAGTTTTCTCTGTAAACAATCAGATGACGTCATCAGTCGATGGAAAAGCTGGCGGTCAAGCATAATTATGGTGAGACAATCGCGTGCAGATTGGATCAGATGTTGTGGGTGATATGTGTAAGGTTAGACGGGTTAGGGGAGAGGTAAGATGTATCAACAGAGCCGTCCTGTTCCACACACACACACGCACACGCGCGAGGTGATCGCACATGGACCGAATAGGGGATTGGGTTGGAGGGTAAAAGAAGACGATCAACAAGTGCGGTCTAAAAACCTTACGGTTAGAAGAAACGACACAACGTTGGCGGCAATGAAAAATTATTGGTTCAGCTGTAAAAAGAGACACATTGCCTATTCGCATAAAACAGTGCAGGCGCATTCGTCAGTGAATCAGAAAGAGAGAGAGAGAGAGAGAGAGAGAGAGAGAGAGAGAGAGAGGGAGAGATACAGACAGACAGTCAGAATTTCTCTCTCTCTCTCTCTCTCTCTCTCTCTCTCTCTCTATATATATATATATATATATATATATATATATATATATATATATATATATATATTAGCAGTTCAGTCCGGTTACGTACTATTCATAACTTGCCCTACGTGTAAATACACTTCATGTAAGATTTCAAATGTTTAGACCAAAATTTGTCTGAGTAATTTCGTAGAGACCGTAGAGGTCAATTGTTTTCAATTTTAACCCAGATTATGACCCCTTAATTCACAAATCAAAATACAAAGTTTTACACATGTCCAAGTTACCTACATCTAAAATTTAAAGTTTTTAGATCCAAAATTGGCGGAGGAATTGGGTAGAATCTGCAAGGGTCAACTCTTTCAACTTTGACCTTTTGGCAACCACATTTTCGACCCAAAACTGATTAAAATTCTTGCCGCACATCTGAATACCCGTTATGCATAAATTTCAAATGTTTAGACCAAGAATTGGCTGAATACTTTGCTAGACACCGCAAAGGTCAAATCTTTTGAACTTTGACTCCTTGGCAGTTCAAATTTTCGACCCGAACCGATCAAAAAGCTTACCTTATCTCTGAATACTCTTTATGTAAACTTTCAAATGTTTTGATCAGAAATTGGCTGAGTAATTTGGTAGAGACAGTAGAGGTCAAATTATTTTAAAACTTTGACCTCAATTTTGACCTTTAAGATTTATTTTTTGGGTTCAAATCAAATTGAAAATTTTAATCTATGTCTAAGTAACCCACATTTAAGATTTTAGGCGCTTAGACCCAAAATTGGCGAAGAAAGATGGTAGAGTTCTCAAAGGTCAAATCGTTGAACTTTAACTTCTTGACGGCCAAATTTCTGGCCGAAAACCGATTAGAAACATTTTCTCAAATTTCAGTACTCCCTATATCAAATCTCCAGTCATTAGACCCAAAATTGGAAGAGTTATTTGGTAGGAAAATGTACACACAGACACACACAGGCACACACATATGTGTGTGTGTGTGTGTGTGTGTGTGTGTGTGTGTGTATGTGTGGAGAGAGAGATGGTGAGAGAAAGCGAAAGGTATCGGAAAAGCTTTCTGTTATTTTTAACAATGTTTGCTTATATATGTGTGTATAACACACACACACACACACACACACACACACACACATATATAATTTGATCATTTACTTTAAATGTAAATCATTTTTTCATATACTAATCGTAGTAGATGAAAAAACATGTTTCATAATTAAAATATTATATATATATATATATATATATATTACGATTAGTGTATGAAAACTGATTTAAATTTTAAGTAAATAATCAATATATCAAGTTTGAAGAAGTCCAAGCTCAATTAATGCCATTTTTGGATTCGAGAGCATATATAGGGTAATGTTAGAGTTCTCATATATATATATATATATATATATATATATATATATATATATATATATATATATATATATATATATATATATACTCCTATACTTTTTTTGTATTAGTATTCAAAATTAAAACCCTTTGTTAAAATAAAACTTTGTTATAGACGGGTCGTAGAACTGAATTCATCTTCAAAAGATCTAGCAGATTTGCATATTTTTAAACATTCATTTTAATTAATTCTCTATTAGTTTTTCAGTTTTTCCGTTTTCTTATGGGATGATCATCTTTAGTTAACTATTATGTGTAATTATATTCATTCAGATATTCTGCATGATTTATACTTACGTAATATTTGCTTAAAAAATTTATAGTAAACACAAACACCTTTTCTATATATATATATATATATATATATATATATATATATATATATATATATATATATATATATATGTATACGTATATATATTTGTTTAAAAATTTTACCTACCAAATTTATTTGTCAGTTTTTTTATCTACATTATGAAACTTAATATATAGGATATTCGAACCCATGCGAAACTTTATATTTGAATTTTAACTGCCGAAAATGGGTGCAAACGTGAAAATTAAAGACATGGAATTTGCCAGGTGAAGGTCAAATGACGGCATTACGAATATACATAATAGCTATTGGTTCATGTTTTAAGTTTTAGTCTAGTAGCAAACGTGTCTTCTTAGCTGAAGCATTCACGTCAAAGGAAAAAGTAATTCGTAAGCCAAACGGTTTGGTTTCGATTCTCGTTGGTGGCGCAAAGGTTTTTTTTTTTTAACTTTTAAAATCATTACTGTATATTGGGTCCAAAATAATATAATAATAAATACGAAATCTGCATTAATGAAAATATCATATTTAAGCATATTTTACGACTGGGCATTGCCGGGCGGCCTGCTGGTATATATATATATATATATATATATATATATATATATATATATATATATATATTGTTAAAAATAACAGAAAGCTAGTACTTAGTTATCCGTTTTTAATTCAGGAGGTTGTGCAAGATGAGCAAAGGTATTCTCCTCCTGCAAGACAACGCCCCCCCCCACACACGTGCATGCGACTATGAAATCTTCTTTCATCCCTCTACTCCCCTGACTTTGCACTTTCTGTCTTTCACCTCGTTCAATTCATGAAGTTGTTTTTGAAAGGAAAGCGTTTCTCAGATGAAGACTTGTTTCTGAAGTCATGTCTTGGTTGGAGGACCGACCTGAGGTGTTCTACAAAAACAGTCTCCAGAAATGCATTACATGTGAAAAATACGTAACTCTGAATGGTTCCTATGCAGAAAAAAGACTAATAACTGTGCAAAGTTTCGTTGCTCTACTGCTATGAGCAGTGGGTCAAGGGCATTACTTAATGAACATCTCTCGCATGATGCGTTGAAAAAATAGGAAATGCTTGTTGCAACCAGCTGTCAATAGAGTGCTCAATGAACAGGCATTTTAGAAAACAATAATTTGAAAGCGCTTGTGTGTGTGTGTGTGTGTGTATGTGTGTGTGTATGTGTGTGTATTTGTGGTTGTTTGTTTGTTTGTGTTTGTGTGTGTGTGTGTTTGTGGTTGAGCATCAGTCATAATAATTTTGTTGGCATTCGTTTCCTAGATATCTTTCTATTAAGAATACTTTCTAGAAGAATATTGGATACTTGCAGGAGGGACCAATTGAAAGTTGCAAATGTCTTCAAATGAAAATGTTTCTGTAGCACGTCCTTTATTCGAACCCGGCATAACTAAGTTTTCAGTTCGTATCGTCACCCACTGAAGCACTATTACGTCTCCGTTGTGTGTGTGTGTGTGTGTGTGTGTGTGTGTGTGTGTAATGATGCCGAATCCTTTGTCCCATGGGATTGCTGAAAAGCCAACCATAAAATTTGGCAAGGCCCGAAGATATCAACAAATTTTATCAAGGGACGAAAATAGTAATCGAGACGAAAAAACAAACAAAATAAAAAAAAAAAGAAACAATAAAAATAAAAAAAAGACAATAAGAAAATCCCCTTATTGTCACGTGATGTTACAACAATGGCGCCCATTAAACTGGGTGTGTCGAATTAATTTTGCTTACATTGTCACGTTTTATTCGTTTTATTTATTTTATTTTTGTTTTCAGTCTCTTTTCCTCCTTTTTTATCATGCTAAAAACGAGATCCGGGAAAACAGGTTTATCCTATTGTTATCCTTGCTTTAATTTTGTGCAAAAAGGGTAAATTGCAGTGTATTTTCAAGCGCATTAATTAGATTTAACCAAACTTCCTATAGAATAAACACAACTTTCTCTTTCCTTTGTCATTGCGTCATTAAATGTGTTACAAACGTTTTCTTATTTCCTTTGTTATTGCGTGTGGGGGAAATGACAATGGTCACGTGGTTAACGGTACAGACTGATGACCTAGGTGATCCAAGTTCGAATCCAATTTGTTCCACAAAATTACTTTAACTGAGGATGTTGGTAACCTTCATGTGATCCTTCCTTTAAATAGCCGATGTTTTTCAAGATAGAGTTATGATTAGAAAAATATCGGGGAAACCAATGCGAACGTAAATGGATGGAAACATTAAATATTGCCAAGACTAAGCTTCTTCGCTTTAATAATTACAACCGTTTCAACAACTGATTGACATGACTAATGCTACAGCATCTGAAAACTCTTTGTTCCAACTCATCGGCTTAACATTCACAGGCGATATGAATGCGAACAAATACATCGAGGACATTGCCAAGGCTTCTGCTAAGAAGGTAGCCTCTCTCTACCGTAATAGAAAATTACTCACACCTAAGAGTATTGTGCATTTCTAAAAGGTCACTACTATATATGGGCTGATGCATTTGCCACTAGTCTCTCGCTCTCAGACAAGTGGTGATTCCTATGTAAAAAAAAAAAAAATCCCCAAGCTAGTATGTCCCACACTATCAACCTAAGGCCGACCTCTGTCCGATCGCATTCCTGTAGTTGATTTACAAGTATTTGGTGGTGAATGTGCTTCGATGAACTCCAAGTACCCGTATTCTCCTAATGTAATTACCCCCAGACTAATCAGATAACAGCAACTCCTTTTACTTAAATAGTTTCTTTCCTAAAACTGATAAACTTTGGAATTCGCTCTCGAGTCACTACTCTACTGCACTGAGACGAAGTTCAAGTGTAATGTGAACAGACATCTCGCTGCTCAACTCCCTACATAGTATCTCTGCAAATTTAGCCCCAATTGAAATCAAAGTGGCATTGTGCCTTGTTTGGGGTGAAACAACAATTAAATAAAATGTCAACAATAGAATCTTAAGATTCATACGATAATGATGATGATGATGATGATGATTACGTTAGTAGATGTGGTACAAACGTTCGTTTATTTTTTACTTTGCCTTTTTGCTTGTCTATAAATTCACTTTATAATTTACTAGTCTGGGTGCCTGCGTTTCCCGCGTGTTTGGAGGTGTGTGTTGAGCAAAAAAAAAAAAAGAAGAAAAAAAAGAGTGGTAGTTGGCAGGCAGGCTCGAACCTGTGATGCTAAGGCGGAAAAGAAAGTGAAAGAAAATCTAACGTCTTAGTCGATATCGCCATGACGCGACCGGAAGTTAAAAGTGTTGACATAAACCGAAGTCAATCCAACGGTGACGACGACTTGTTAAAATGTCGGCGACAAAAAAAAAAACGACCCCTCCTTGTAGAAAATTGGCCAGTTGAGGGTTATTGACCAATGTTTCGATATTTGTCGTCCAAGACGTCGAGCTTCAAAATGATACCGATATTGTCAGGATCCGTCGCCTCTGTCGAAATTTTTTGCGAGACATACATACATACAAACATTTTAATAGACAGATGAGATGTATATTATAGACTAGATTGGGTGCCCGGCATTACTCGGGTGTTTGAAGGTGCGTGTGAGCAAAAAAAAAGTGGTAGTAGGAAGGCAGGCAGGCTCGAACTCGTACCACGATGGAGAAAAAGAACGTGAAAAAAAACCCCCAAAAAACGTGACGTCTTCGCCGCTGCGTCCATCGCTAACTCGGAAGTGGTAAAGGTTTAAATTAAGGCTAGTCAATCGAAAAGACCGGATGACTTTCGAAAATATCGGCGAAAAAAGAGACCACACCCTGAAAAAAGTGCCCAGTTTAGGGTGAAGGAATTAATGTTTTATTCAATTTTTCGATATTTGTCGTTCGAGACGTCGCGCTTCAAAACGATAACGATTCCATGAAAATTCGTCGACTCTGTCGAAAGTTTTAGGCATACATACATGCATACGTACATATATTTAAACAGACAGGTGAGATTTATACTATAGACTAAACTGTGTCCCCAGCGTTGCCCGGGTGTTTGGAGGTGTTTATTGAGCAAAAAAAAAAAAAATGGGAATAGGCACGCAAGCTCGAACCCGTAACACGAAGGAGGAAAAGAACTAAAAAAACAAAAAAAAAACGTGACGTCTTTCCTGTTGCGTCCATCGCGAAACCGGAAATGACGAATGTCAATATTAAGGCTAGTCAATCGAAAAGAGTGGATGACTTTCGAAAATATCTGCGAAAAAAGCAACCCCTCCTTGTAGAAAACTACCACGTTGAGGATGAAAGAATTAATGTTTTGGGCTAATTTTTCGATATTTTCGCCCGCAAGGCCGAGGTTTGAAACGATACGGGTTTCATCACTTTTCAAACCATCTGTCAAAAGTTTTAAGTATTTATATACATGATGATTGCTTTCCAGGTGATCGCCGTCACATTGAGTTTTCCCAATCTTGTCGTCCATGTCATCTCAGATGACAAGATAGATCTCAAGTAACATCTGTACATCGTTGTATTAAAGTGACAAACGTTTTGCGACACGAGTGCAACTCTCTAAGTCTCAACAACAATAACCCAGTGACAAGCCATTGCAAGATGACTGGTAATTGCTTTGACCGCAGATTTCTCGTAAGAATTGTCCTCTCTTAGAAGGATTGCCTCCACCACGGGTTATAGGAGCTCCTTCTACCCCGCTAATGTCATTTACCCATGACTGGAAACCAGAACATGGTCCACACGCCGGTGGGTCATGAATGGTGCAGTCAACAGGGCCTAAGCTCTTCTGGAGGTTTCTGTCAGAGTTACCTCACCCTTAACCTTTGGTAAAAAAAACTTTATCCCACAAAGCAGTGGGGATTCAGTTTTCTAGCTCTGAACACTCGCCATTCACCGGAGCCCCGTTAACATGGCAGAACTCACGACGTGCACGTGGGGATGATTAGATTGGGAGAAGCTATCTATGACGCTAGAGCATTTGTGTGTTTTAACACACGCCCACACCAATCCTTGAACTACATACATACATACATACATACATACATTTAAACAGAGAGGTGAGACGTATATTATAGAAGATGTCCCTCTGTTATCAACCGAAAATTAAAAAAAAATGAAAATTGTACATGTTTAATTATCTGAAATGATCTTTTTGCATCTTTTCAACAGTATAAAAAAATACGTAATTCATTAATATTTTGCCCAGAAAAATGTTCATGTATCAAAAGTTATCTCCCCTCTCACGGCGAGATGATGTGCCACAAGGGTCGTAAAGTTGGATTTGAAAAGCAATTTTCCTAGAGGAAGACTACTCCGGGCTAAAAAAGAAAAGAAAACTAAGCAGGCTGGTCAGCATTCCGAAGAAGTACTCCTCAGGCGAAGAACAATCAACTAGCTCTTTTTTCAAAGAGATAATGCAAAGTGTGTTAATGTGGACCTCCTCATATTGCACAGGACCAAATGCATACTCTAAACCAAGAGGGAACAAGCCATCTCAACAATGGCTTAAACTCTGTAGGTTTAGATGCTGAGGGAAAATTCAGGGATGATGGCTAAAAAATATCAAAATCTCTAAAATGTATTTTTTTTTCTTTTGAAGTTTCAAATCTGTTTTCTTTTTCCTATTTCGTCTGTTACTAACTGTACAGAAACTAAATAAATATCACGTAAAATACTAATTATGTATACAGTCAATATCCTCAAAATAATAACTTATGTAGTGTATATACCAATGGTTAACCACTTACCAAGCCGAAAAGCCACTCGAAGTTAGTGAAATTTCAGTTTAATGATGGAACAGCACATTGGAATAAGTGGAAAGTAAATTTTACACTTTTATTTTTTCAATATATTTTTGTAATATATATATATATATATATATATATATATATATATATATATATATATATATGATTTCAAGATTATGAGAGTTTTTGAAATATAAAAACAATGTTTTTTGTATTTAATATTACATTTTTATATTTAATATTTAATTTTTTATATTTCAAGCGGTCCTCCGTTCTTGTTCACAAAAATGTATTGGTCACAAAAAGTATTTTTAGTTTCGATATTTTTTTTTAACACAAAAGCGGATGACCGCTTGAAATATTCCAAATATTTCTCATATGTTATATTGCCCCTCTTTTGGAAATAAGGTACGATTATGCAAATCTCCAGTATCAAATCATCCTTATACAATGTGAAATTTACTTTATGTATGAAAATCAAAGAGAGGAAATAAAACATATGAGAAATATTTGGAACCATAGCAGCAAGTTTTTGTCTCCACTCTATCAAGGCCAGGGGTTTTGGGAGAAATATCAGATATTTTGTAATTCATATGCAAAACTAGGAAAACAACTGGCAATGATTGAAATATTGTTAAAGGTGCAGTATCTTTCCACCCACAAAAAATTCATTTGAAATAATCACTATTGAGGTTTTCGCGGTTACTGAAAAGGAAAACAACAGTAAAAATGCCGTGAAACGAGTAGTTTCCAAGATATGAAGATATCATTGAGTGCAGGATCACTTTTATATATTTATTTAGTAAAATGAAAATCCACTTTATATATATGTCATAACAAGCCAGCTTTAGTTTTGTTGCTTTGGGATGAATTTTGCTTCGGATTCTTTTGCTTGGTTGTCTCCCCTGTGGCCTTGCCAGACCACTAATATATATTTCTGGAATTTATATTTTTCCTATTTTGAAGCACATCTTCTGTATTCTATCTATTTATGTGTGACTGTTGCTATGTGTGTGTGTGTGTGTGTGTGTGTGTGTGTATCTTATGATTTGTGTGATGGCAGTATCGATTATATGTACAATGAAACACGTGCAACACATATAAGCAAATATAAAAATGTCATTTATATTAAAAATACTATTTTCATCATCAAATAAATATAAAACTACTCTTTTATTGTAACTGGAGTGTAATTTTAAAGTATATATTCTCTGAAGGCCGAAATACACTTTAATTGAACTTATTATTCGTAACAACTTTGACTATTTTATAAGGAATTTATACTTAATAAAGTATACATTTTATATGCTCTCAATCTGTGTGTGTATGTGTGTGTGTGTGTGTGTGTGTGCATGCATGTATGTATGTATTCTGAGAAGTAAACGTATATGAGTAAGTCAATATAAAAATACGTGTTTCTGATGTTTTACACTTGGGAAAATATGACGTTTGTGTAGTGCCAGACATATTTTTCTTTGTAGGGATCCACATGCAAAAGTCGGTAAGGCTGATGTCGTGTTACTACAAAGTGAAATGAAAGGCTTATCTTTCTTCCGTTGAAGAATTCTCCAAGTAAATCCCAAATCTTCTTTGAGCTGACCGAGAAATGAAGATTTCAAAACACACAAAAAAATAATTATCTTTTACTTTTGTTATCGATTTTACGTAGCGTGCGTGCCGGCTGGTGTAAGATAGAAACGAGCGCTCAACACGCCCCTAATGTCTTCGCTCCAAATTCTTTGTTTTCGCGCACAGAATAACGAATGTCTTTTATTTACTTTTAAAATAAACTCACAATTAATACTATGTCAAAAGATATTTCAATTCCAAAAGCGCATTCATAATTAAATACCAAACTTAACCCTGACCTAAAACAATATCCGATGGTGAGGCCCCGGCTTGCGGGCCTTGGGGAGTGTGGAGCCACCCTTTAATTGCCATTGCTTCCAGGTCCACTCTGACCCGGAGTGGTAGTACCTGTTAGGGTCCCAACTATGGGTTAAATAGAATTCGACTTAAAAAAATATACTCCATTAAAAAATCGTTCCTCATTGTTATTTGTTTGCAAACTGAACTCGTGAGGATTCTTTGTTGGAGTGACGACTCGATCGATAAACAATCCTGGCCTTGCACGTGTAGGTCGATCACAGCGTTGTGGTGAGTGAATATATGGATGTGTTCACACAAATACCATTTGGAAAAGGCATTCATATATAATGATATTCAAACTGAATCTCGTGTTAGGAGAGAGTTGGCATAGATCAGGGGTTCTCAACTGGGGTCCGTATGAACCCTAGGGGTTTATGAAATATTTCTGGGTGTCCACAGACAAAATATTACCAATTTGCGTAGTTTATGAATAAAACTAACTCATAATGTTTTCTTTATTATCAAAAGTTTAATTTCTTCTGCAATTTTGGTTTGACGTGAAAACAGCTGCAGTAAACATTCATTCGAAGTTGAGTGTATTTTCTAGATTTCCAAAAAATGCCATAAAATTGCCCTGAAAGCAATAAAAAGTGATAGAAGCTGGCTTTAAATATGCGCAGTTCTTTTTCTATTATATTTTCTGCCTAACCTTTGCTTCACCATACTATGACTAATAATTAGGAGAGGGTCTACTAAAGAAAAGAAGGAGAAAAGGGCCCATGAGTAAAAAGAAGGTTAAAAACCACTGCTACAGATAAACTAAAGAAAATTAGTTGAATACATAACTTCATAATGGGACAAGAACGCTCAATTTTGAGTCTCTATCGTCATACTAGAACGAGAAAGCGCACAGGCAAGTTCAAGGAGAGGAGCCTATGAATAAAAAAGTTAATTAAGGACAGTAAAGAATATAATTTTGTAAGATCGAATGCTTTCAACCAATTCCTACGAGGAAAGCACAATCAAACATGGCGCGTTTGTCGAATATGAAAGTCATGGAATATAAAGATAAAACGAACTAATAGACCAGAGAGCTTCATTAAAACGAGATAAATAGTCATTACGTGATAATGAAGGACGATAACTTCGCATGTGTTATCTGGTACGACAACGTTACATTTTCCGACATGTTGCGTTTCACTGTCATATTTTTTAATTTACTTTACGGCAGGTCGTATTTCACTTTTTACATTTCAGACTCTTTATTTTGGGGCATATTCTCTTAGTAAACTAATCTAAAATCTTACTCTTTTCGAAGCAATGGCCATTTGATTGTGTCTTTCGAAACTTCAAGCGAAAGGGAATAGATGACCTGAAACATTTTCGGGACGAGATGCTAGTCTAGTGCTTAAAGATGAACATCCATGAGGATGGAGAGGCTTATCTGGATGTTACACATAAGGATGACACAACGTCAGAAAGAATAAGGTGCAGAAGCAAAAAAAAAAAAAAAAAAAAAAGGTTACGTTGCAATTCCATTTACAGTTAGGGATATTTTCATGCTATGAGCAAGTAGAATTATTTAGGACAAATCTAATATTAATGACTAATATTATGGTTTTGGAAGTTGTGAGATGAGGATTGATAATTCATATTATTTGGATTATTCAAATTATTTATCCTATCTTGACTGATATTTTTACAGCATTTCGTTTGATATAACCTTCGGCCTTTTTCATGTGCATTTTGTAGAACTCGGAAGTTGTTCTGCCAAACTCGGAAATCTAAAAACTCATCGTTGCAAAATAAAAGGTTCTGTTTGAAATGCTGTGCAGATTCCCGAGTTTGGCAGAAAGATTTCTGAGTTGGACAAAGTACACCTGAAGAGGGTAGAGGTTGTGTCGACCAAAACGTTGTGAAAAGATAAGAACAATAGGTATTATTTCTTCCTCTTTATGTTTTCTCCTCCCACAAACCCCGAAATCACCGGGTCTTTTTTATCGCAGTTTTATTCACCCTTATGACATCGGTAAGCAGTTGCATATATGGAAGCTGAGACTAGTAACATGACACGTTTTCTTCTCTGGATGTTTTTCTCATTAAACAGACCATTATAACCGGATTTTCACGGCTTCTCGGCCTCCGTATTGACAAAGCAATTACATTGGTAAATAATATTACTAATATTATTATTATATTTGGTTTATTACTCTTTATGCATTCGTTTTTATTCTTATTGTTTTTATTGTTACTGTTGTGTCTGCACAAATAATTTACAAGAACACGAAAGTAAAGGTATAAATAATATATTAGGAAGAAAAGTTATATACATATTTACATGTCTTCGGATATACTTCAGTTGAAGATATTCCGGCAGGTGGCGTGTTGCATGTCTTACTGGAGGCAGCATAAGCGTCTTGCCTATTTGACGGTCGTTGCCGAACTCCCCCGGTATTGGTGATTGATACCTTTATATATCTCAGTCACCCGCATATGTTAATTAGTGGGCGTCTCCACAACAATTACTAATAGTTTTGTTTTCTGTTTTGTGCGTAATTGGATACCTACATTTGGTTTTTATGACTATTTGTTAAATTCAAGATATTTTTCTTCTTTTATTATTCCAGTAATTTTCTTTCATTTACTTTTATTGTTATTAAATTATTATAAAGTTTCGTCATTGACTAACTACTTTTAATACTATTACTCTTAATGCTAGCACAGAAGTATTTTCAGACCTCTGCACTTGAAAAACAAGGAGCACAAGGAGAGAATTTGGCCTATTCCTATTTTTTTTTATTGTTTAATTATTATTAATTAATGTTATTATTGTGGGGAAAAGAAGTAAAGAGAGCGAGACAGAGAGTCGAATTTACGAGGTTCTTTCGTAGAAAATATATCAACATAACAAACAAGGTTAACTCTCAATTTATAAAAGGAAAAAGATTTATTACATTTTAGGAAATATTTTCATTGAAAATAATAGTTCATTTATGAGTGAACAAAAGGGGGAAATTAGTTTGAGATTTCGAGGAAGTTTGAGTTAATAATTCAAGAACCGTGATTAGTTCACGGGTCTGTAAATCGTAAAGAAAATTTCCTCACTCAACTATATAAAATAATTTTCACTGAAAGTTTTTGAGTAGAGTTAATTAATCGCTCTGGAAGGTTCATTGAAAAATGTGAGAAGTTTTAAAATAATTATTTTCATAAACATAATTTCAAGTGAGCATACGATAATAAAAGGGGGAATGCAAAAGTTAGTTACTGTTTCTGTGTCTGTGTATTCGCCTACATTGTCTGATTAGCTGACTGTTATGTTCAAATTATATGTTATTGTCTGATTAGCTGACTGTTATGTTCAAAGTGTTGAGTTGCAGACAGTAGTGATATATGCCTTCCAACACTATCTCTAAATTTTTGTTAACTGTTTTTTTTTTTGGGAAAATACAGAGCTCTTTTAAAGATTCTCATCGGCTCCCACAGACATCGAATTTCCGACAGCTTGGAAAATTCTCTGATTGGTCAGAAAATCAAAACATTGAATTTTTAAAGTAATTTAGTAAAAAGGCGCCTCTAGCCGCATGCGCAGAAAACGTTTCGGGGCACTTGAACTTCCGGCAGCGAAAGAGTGAACATCGTAGCTCACCATATAACTTTCCGCCCAGTAAACGGAGTTTAAAGGTTCATCGTTCACGATAAAATAGCTTTGGTTTTCTTTGTGGAGAAAAGTTTGGTAGGATATTTACATGTAAATGTAGGTTGGGGATTTTTTTTTGTGTTTTTTTTTGTGTTTTTTTATATATATAAAAAAAAAAGGAAAACAAAATTTACTTATTAGCGAAAAGATGAAGCATGTGCTGAAGGATTAGAAAATTTTTATTTCATTTTTATTTCATAATAAAAATATGTGTTGTCCTTCTTCCACCTGATGGTTCTTCCGGACTTTGATTTGGTTTGTTTCTTTTCAACCTCTGTATCAGAGGAAGATACAAAAGTGTCAGATACTGGAAGGGGTGGAACAAAATCTTTTGACGTTGTTGAAGAATATGCAGGCTTCAATCTATCTATGGAAACGTTACTGTGTACATCATCAGACATTTTAATAGTTAAATATTTGCCATGACGATGTACTACTTGGAATGGACCTGTATATGGAGCTTCCATAGATTTTCAAATCCTGTCTGTTCTCAACCAGACGCTGTCACAAATTTGAATATCCTTAGGAATGTACACAGTAGGTAAAGAATGGAGGTGTCCACTGGATAATCCGTCTGTGTCAAATTTCTGCATCTCCTCAGCTAGAGCTTTTATGTGAGCATCTGTTATATCAATGTTTGCATCCTCGTACGGATCGATTAAAAATCTAGGTATATGTGCATTAGCACCCGTAACTGCAGTAAATGGTGAATAATTGGAATCGTTGGGTGTAATCCTGATACCTAGAAGAACTATGGGAAGAGCAGACAACCAAAATTCTCTTCTGGCAATAATTGCTGTCTTTAATGTTCTATGTGCTCACTCGATCATTCCGTTTGCTTGGGGATGGTACAAAGTCGTTCTCAGCCTGTGGAACCCTATAATTTTAGACAGTTCTGAGAACAGCTCAGACTCGAATTGGCTACCTCTGTCTGTAACGACATGGAGGGGCACACCAAATCGCGATATCCACAGATCAACAAAAGCAGTTGATACTGACGCTGCAGTTATTTCGGTCAATGGACAAGCCTCTACCCATCTCGTATTTCTATCGATGCATGTTAATAAATAACGATAGGGAGAGAAATACGGGTCTGTTTTTCTCTTGACTGGTGGTAGAGGGCCAACAATGTCAATGTGTACAGTTTGTAATCTGCTGGATGGCAATTCAAACGGATGCGCGTCACTTTTTGTGTGTTTGTTTATCTTTGCTTGTTGGCAATACTGACATTCCTTGCACCATTCCTTTATTGACTTGGCCATTTTGGGCCAAAAATATCTGGAAGTTATCATTTTAGTTGAAGCAGCAATTCCAGGGTGTGACAAGTTATGTAAACTGTCAAAAACAGATTTCCGGAGCTTTTGTGTGACAAAAGGTCGTGGAAAAGGTAATGACACGTCACATAATATTGTATTATGTTCATTAATCTGATACGGCTTCAGTTGATCACATAGAGTTTTCGTTTCTTCATCAGTGGTTTGGTGATTGGCCATCTCCTGTAAGTCACAAATATCAATTGTGATTGCATACGCTGGTCGCGATAAGCAATCAGCTACAATGTTCTGTGAACCTTTTATGTGTGAAATATCAGTCACATATTCACTCAAGAAACAAAGGTGACGTTGTTGTTTATCGGATTTTAAAGGTGTTTGGCTTTTAAAGGCACTGCAGAGCGGTTTATGATCTGTTAATAACAACAAGTTTCTACCTTCCACCTGATGTTTAAAATACAAGATTGCTAAATAAGCAGCTAGCAATTCTCTGTCAAAGGTAGAATATTTTTGTTGAGTTTGTGATAACTTTTTTGAAAAGAATCCAATAGGAATTGGTTGATTGCCAATCATTTGATGAAGTGCTGCTCCAACAGCGTAACTGGAACTGTCCGTAACAAGCTGATAATTAGTAGCTTTTGAATCGGGATAAAGTAGAGCGGTTACACCTGATAAACTTGTTTTTATCCTTTCAAAGGATTCAACTTCCTCCTTTGTAAAATCTATTTTCTTAGATTTTTGATTCAACCGAATACACTCGGTGAGTGGTAAACTGATTTCAATGAAATTTGGAACTAATTTTCTGTAAAAATTTGCCAAGGAATCGACGCAGTGATTTTTAATCGTTCGGTTGAGGAAATTCATTTAATTCGCGGATTTTCTTGTCACTTGGCTTAAGACCATCAACAGATATGTGAAATCCCAAAAATTCAAGTTGAAAAACATTGAAAATACATTTAGAAAGGGAAATTTTAAGGTCGTACTCACTGAGTTTCTGTAAAACAGTATCGAGGTGTTTGGAATGCTCATCTTCACTATTTGAAAAAATAAGAATATCATCGATGTATATAAAAATACAATCGATGTCGCGGAAAATATTGTCCATCATCCTTTGGAAAGTACTAGATGCGTTCCGCAAACTGAAAGGCATGTTATTGTACTCATATAAACCGAAGGGTGTTGTGATGGCTGTTTTGCACACATCATCCGGATGGACTGGTACTTGGTGGTAAGCAGAAGATAAATCAATTTTTGAAAAAACTTTCTTACCGTGCAGTTTTGATGACAAGGAATTTATGTTTGGCACTTGGTATCGATCTGGTTTTGTTATAGTGTTTAGTAACCTGTAGCCACCTACAAGTCTATAAGTCCTATCAGATTTATTCACCATGTGCAAGGCCGAACTCCACTCTGATTTAGAGGGGGATATAATTCCGGCATTCTGGAGTTTCCTGAATTCCTCTTTTGCTATGTTGTATTTCTGGGCTGATAACTGCCTCGTTTTAGAGAAAGATGGAGGGTTACTTTAGGTTTGTTGCGTTGGAATCGCGATGTGGAGAAATTAAGTTGGGATATTTTTGCGAAATTGTGTGAACTGTTGTGTCAGCAACGTTATCCGAGCATAAAGCAATGTTCATAAGTATTGGTGATGGCTGTGCGTTTGAATATCTTTTGGTTGTTTGATCAATCAATTTTTTATTTGTGCAATCAGCCATCGATCCAAAATGATTCAGAAAATCATAACCTAGGAGAGATCTGGTAGTTTCTGCAATGAGAAAGGTCGAAGTGAAATCGCGCCTCAGGTTATGAAGTGCCAGGTTTAATACTACTTGACCGGAACATTCAATGTTCTGACCGTTAGTTGACACAATTGAGATGTTTGTTGGGTATATAACTATACCGCTTATATATTTTCTTGGGATTACAGATATTGCAGCTCCCGTATCCACAACGAAATTCAATTTTATAGCTCCTAACCGTGCGGCTACTTTAAGAAGCGGCGAAGATGTGGAAGCTATCACGCTTCGCCGGGTTAGTTTTCCGATGTTTTACCAAAAGCAGGGGAGGCAGGACGAGAACTGGGTTGCATTTGCACATTCCGTTTGTCTGGCCATTTACACCATGGTTTGCAATATTTTGCACGTTCAGCAAAATATAGATGTGAACAGCAGATTTTGGGTCTCTGATCCTTGTTAAAAGGACGAACTCCATTTGGACAATTATATGATTTTTGTGACGGATTACTTTTTCTTTGAGATCCGTCATCACTCTGGTGAGGATGGTTTTAGTTCCATGATATCTGTTGTATTTGCGTGGCTTCCTGTCTATTAAAATATAACAGCAGATCATCGGACATTTTGCCAAGTCTTTCCAGATCGAGATCAATTTGTGCTGCTACCACGGGTTTGATCGAATGAGGTAGGGCTTGGATGAACTTATGTCGGACAATGTCTTCTTCAACACCAATTCTACCTGCAAACGACATGAGTTCGTTCAAATAAATCGAAGGACGTCCTGTCATGATTGAAGATGACATTAGTTTGTCCAGCATTTCAGGCTTTGATTTTTCATACTGGTTAATCACAGCATCTTTTAACTTATCAAAGTTTTTTGATTCCAGTATGTTGTTTTGTAATTTTCCAACTATATCCGTTGGTAGTGACGCGAGAATATGGTAAAATTTTTGTCTTGGTTGCTTAATGTTCATAATACTGAACTGGTTTTCCATTATTGAAAACCAAGCTAGTACATTTGAATCAATAAATGCCGGAGTTTTCATCGCTATTGACTGCACTGGTTTATCTTGTTCTGCTGCCATGTCGACTTCGTTTTCTTCCATTTTAGTTTTCCTTTTTTTATACACACTTTTGCTGTGTATTGTCTTTTATAATTTTGTTATGAAGATATGTTTTTATGTTAATATATATATATATATATATATATATATTTTTTTTTTTTGTGAAAATATGTTTTTGTTTCAAAAGAATAATTTTTTTTTTTTTAAATATTTTGTTTAGTTTGTTTGTTGTTGGTCCGTGGTGAATTTGTAGTGAAATTATTTCTTGGCTTGTTTTCATTTTGTTTAGTTTCGTTGAAATTCACGTCAAAAGATTGGTTACTTGAAACATCAGAAGGTAGCTTTTTTTTTATAGAATTGTTTGCGTGTTCAAAATAATCACGTCGGTGGGTCGCCAGTTTGGCCTATTCCTATTTTTTTATTGTTTAATTATTATTAATTAATGTTATTATTGTGGGGAAAAGAAGTAAAGAGAGCGAGACAGAGAGTCGAATTTACGAGGTTCTTTCGTAGAAAATATATCAACATAACAAACAAGGTAAACTTTCAATTTATAAAAGGAAAAAGATTTATTACATTTTAGGAAATATTTTCATTGAAAATAATAGTTCATTTATGAGTGAACAAAAGGGGGAAATTAGTTTGAGATTTCGAGGAAGTTTGAGTTGATAATTCAAGAGCCGTGATTAGTTCACGGGTCTGTAAATCGTAAAGAAAACTTCCTCACTCAACTATATAAATTATTATTATTATATATTATCACCATAAGAACATGCAACAGTACGAACCCTTATCTACAGTATGTCTAAAAATGTACTCACTTTAATTTTTGTCAGCGTTGTCTGGACAATAATGCCCATCAATCTGAACATTTGCGAACATGATTCTTCGATTACATTTGTCATCTGTATTCGAAGCTATTCCATTTTCATTCTATGTTTATGAGTTACGTTTTTAGCGTCGTTTGAAGTGTGAGTACGTTTTGGAGACACCCTGTAGGTGTAAAATTGCTGACCTTCGTTCGACGAATCGTATACAAGTAATAGTTTTAGACATGTATTGTGTTTTGGCATTAAATGTTCTAAACGCTCTGTATAAATCACTGGAATATCTGTCAACTAGAATCACATCAAAATAACACAAAGACAAGAAAAACGTTTCTCGGAAATAAATGAAAATATTGCGGAAAATGAAAAACTTAAAAAAAAGAAAAATAAAACAGCGCAAAAAAAAATGAGATTTTAATATGGATTATAGTGTAAAACGTTCGCCACGTGACGCTCGGAAATTAATAGTGCACTTGTCAACCGGAAGTTCTCCTCCTACCCCTACCCACCCCCGTTCATCTTTTCTCAAATCTGTTTTGCTTTTTCCATAAGCACCCTGATCACCTCCTACAAACAATTAATCAATTTGGCAATGCGACAAACGTCAACGGGCCTTCTTTTATTTCTCGACAATTAAGGGGAAAAGGGCAGTGGAAGGAACGAAACCTCTGAGAGAGAAATATAGAAAGAGAGAAAGAGTAAATAAGAGAGAGAGAGAGAGAGAGAGAGAGAGAGAGAGAGAGAGAGAGAGAGATTGAGAGAAATAGAAGAAGAGAGAAAAGAGAAGAAATGACTTGGTGAACACATTGCGCATAGATTAAAATAGCAACGATAACGAGAAAAAAAGAAGAGGTGTTCATAAAAAGAGGGAGATAGGGGTGTTAAATATACAGAAAGCCACATATATCAATATACATATATATATATAAGTATATATGTACATATATATAAGTAAAACTTCATATATATACATATGTATATATATATAAGTATATATATACATATATAAGTAAAACTTTATGCATATATAATCTCAAGATGCTTTGCGTATTTTATAAAAAATATGCGAAAGTAAATTTTTAAAATGCAATTTAAATTCTTAAAAATACAACTAAATTCAACATATCGCACACTTAGCACATGCGTAAGCCGACTTTCTACTAGAAAATCCACAATTACAAAATTCTAACCTAAATTACAATTACACACACATGCAAACACACACATAATTATATAGATATATATACATATATATATATATATATATAAAACTCTATTTTACAGACACTAATGTTTCATGCTTTCACAATCATCAGTGCAGGAGAAGACGATTGCTATTGATCGAGGGATCCACACCCTTCCACTAAGTTATCTATTTTATGTATTTGCATAAACTCTTATGTATCTATTTTTAGTATTAACTAACAGTGTTCAATACATGAGTAGAGCTAAGTAGTATGTTTTGAAAATATATATGGCAATTAAACTACACATAATTCTTTGCGTTTCATCCTCATCAGGTTATTGCATAGAATTGATGTTACCGCGTTTTTTTATTATATATATTCACATGGCGTTGAGTTTGCTAGTTGGCTAATCATAGTCTTTGTTATTCACATAACTATTTATCGCAGCCTATGGGCGCGCGTTTATTAGACAGATTCACTTTACTTGTCATTCACCCCTCCCTTTGTTCGTTTTTGGTTTGGAATAGAGCCATTTTTTCTTTGTGTTAGAACGTGACCTAGTTTTAATCTGAATGTGTTCAGATATGTCCGCTTCTATTTTTGTTTATACTAGTTTATTTGTTTGTTCATTAATTAATTATCATTATTATAATTATAGTTAACATTATTGTTATTGTTGTTGTTGTTAATATTACGCATCAACTTGAACCACACTAAACAGTCGAACAGTTAAGGAGGAAAGGCCAAGGAGGGAAAGCCCTAACCAATACGAAGAGAATTGTCTTGAGAAGAAAACGCATGGTCAATTAAGTAGGGATCTAGTAGAGGCCGTGATCAAAAATAAGAACATGGTTGTGAAAATATGACTTGAATGTTGGAACTAAAGCCCTAATATGTGCCGCATAGGAGCAATCACTAAGGACAAATTATGCGAAGTATCATTTTACTAAAGCAGATAAATGTGTTGATTGTGTCAAAAGAAAGGTAAGAATGTACAACACATCGTTGTGAGAAGTTCGTTTAAAAGGAGTACAAGAGACGACATGACAATATTGCGAGAAATGTCAATTGGAATATATGCAAGAAAAGAGGTTGGGATGCAGTGAAAAATGATACAAACGTGTTCCAAAAAGCGTGGTTGAGAATGGTAATGTAAAATTATTTTGGAATATGAATATCCACTGTGATAATTTGTTTGAAGCAAGTAGAACAGATTGAGTCTTATTAAAGAAAAAAATAGAACACAATAATTATTGATATAGTAGTAGTGATAGCTGATGGTTTGGTTGTTTTGTTTTACGGTATATCAACCCTTTTCAGGTTATTTAATGCCGAATCTGGTGATTTTGAAGAACGATTTTTTAATATAGTATATTTGTTTTTTTAAGTCGTATTCTATTTAACCCATAGTTGGGACCCTAACAGGTACTACTACTCCGGGTCAGAGTGGACCGGGGAGCAATGACAATTAAAGGGTGGCTCCACACTCCCTAAGGCCTGCAAGCTGGGTCCTCACCATCGGATATAGTTTAAGGTCATATCCAGGACCTGATGCGGAGGCAAAATAAAAGATCGAAAATTACCAAGATTTGAAAAAGGGAGATAAAAAAAGTTATGGAAGATGAAAAAGTAAAAATTATACCCGTTGTGATGGGAGCTCTGAGGAGTATAATAAAAGGATTTGACAAGTGGATTGAGAAAATTGTTATCCATTTCAATGTTAGAGTGCTTCAGAAGACTATCTTGTCTTGTTGGGAATCGCCAGAATCTGGCGGAAAGTACTAGAGGCCTGCAAAAAGTAGATACTGGTAGCCTATGATCATTTGTTATGATCCGCCTATCAGCATAGAATCGGCAATAACAATAGCCAGACACAAAGTGTGACACCAGATATAATAATAATAATAATAATAATAATAATAATAATGATAATAATGATAATAATAATAATGATAATGATGATAATAATAATGCTAATAATAATGATAATAATAATAATAATAATAATGATAATAATAATGATGATAATAATAATAATACTGATAATAATAATAATGATAATAATAATAATAATAATAATAATAATGATAATGATAATAATAATGATGATAATAATAATAATGATAATAATAATAATAATAATGATAATAATAATAATAATGATAATAATAATGATAATAATAATAATGATAATAATAATAATAATAATAATGATGATGATAATAATAATGATAATGATGATAATAATAATGCTAATAATAATGATAATAATAATAATAATAATAATGATAATAATAATGATAATGATAATGATAATAATGATAATAATAATAATGATAATAATAATGATAATGATAATAATGGTGATAATAATAATAATAATAATAATTATTATAATGATAATAATAATGATAATGATAATGATAATGATAATAATAATAATGATGATGATGATAATAATAATAATGATAATAATAATGATAATAATAATAATAATAATAATAACAATAAAAATAATAACATAACGAATAACACTAATGAAAATGGCTAAAATATTAAGGAAACGCTTTAATGCAGAGACTAAAACACGTGAGCTACAGGCACACGCGGGACATACAGCTATACAGAAACTGCTACAGAGGTAAAACACAAAAGAACATTATCTAAACTCATGAAAACTGTATGATAGTAAATTAATCTCCCTGCCTTCCACCCATACATTTATTTATCTATTTTGTTCTTGCATGCGTCACCACAAACTGACACCACACCCAATAATCGAGGAATATCAAGGAGGATGGAAAGACCGAGGAAAGAAAGCACTAGCCAGACCTCCATTGGATGGGTGTTAAGAGGACTGGGAGATTTGGGAGGTTTTTTGTCACCCAACTCTCAATGAAGACTAATGGTCGCCGCTAATGATAAATCAATGGTAAGCGGCCATTGCGATAAGGCAAATGTATCTGCAAATGTTATGGAAAGAGGCGGAAAGTACTGGAAATCTGGAGAGATTTGTTGTCACTCAAACTCCAGTTAACAGCGCACGTTGTTCTCAAAGAAAAATCTTTGATGATGACTTGTGTGACTACTCCTAGTGAGTAAAAAAAAGTATCATAATAAAGGAAAACAGATGAAACTAAACTAAAAAAAAACTACAGGAAACTAAAGCAGACACATAAAATGAAACAAATGCATAAAAAATACAAGAGGACTCAAAAAATATAAAGCATAAAGAAAATCACTATGACCCATAATTTTAATAGCAGTAAGAAATGTCCCGAAAAAAGTAGAGTAAAAAAAATCGACATCAAAGGATGCAAAGCAATGATGAACGCCGTCGAAGTATAAAAGAAAGTTATCGAATGTAGAAACAAACCACATAATCAACGAACACTTGCCATAAGTAAATAATTTGAAACAAAAATAGACAAAACATATTCACCTAATGATTTAGAGTAAACATTTTGGTGTAGGATCAATGTTTCCTAATTATTTATTGCCTATGAAAGTCTGCCAAAAAATAAAAAAAATAAATAAAAATAGTTTTTTTTTAAAATTACATTTTCACCCCAGACATTGCCACTTTGGTGTAGGGGGCTACTATCAGGGGCAGCAACTACTAGGGCACTATGTTGGGATTTGGGCACCAAGATGTCGGTTCACGTTACACTTGAACTTCTGCATGTCAGTACAGTTAGGGAAGCAGAGAACTGGAATGGAATTCCAGAGTTTAGCGTTTCTGGGGAAGAAACTACTGGAGTAGAAAGATCTTTTACATCTAGGGATTTCTACAGCGTGGTGTGGGATTTAGCTGCCTGTCGGGTTTGTCGAGGGTGTCTACGTCGTGGGGGCACAAGTGTCTGCAGTTCGTCAGAGCATTCACCATTAAAATACTTGTAGAACAGGCAGAGGGATGCAACGTTTCGTCGATGGGACAGAGGCTGAAGCTTAGATGCCAGTTCAGGGCCTATCAGATTGGCGACTCTCTTTTGAACCTTGTCTATGAGCGAGAGACTAGTAGCAGAGGCATCAGCCCAAATGTGATAACAATACTCCATACATGGGCGAATGGTGGCCTTATAGAAGTACAGGATACTTTGAAATCCAGTTGTTCAAAATTGTATAAATTTCGGGTGTGTGTGTTTCTGCACAATAAACAATTTATCAGTAGGTTTAAATGCTGTTTTATTTTATTTCTGAATAGTATTGTGTTGTGTTATTATATTACAAGTGTTAGCTTAGTAGTCATAGATTTTCCAAATGAAAAAAGAGACAGGTAACGAAAAGGAAGTATGTCGTCATACATTTCAGACAATGCTTTCTAGTTCTTTTTTCTTTTTCTTTGCGTTGTATTTTTTTTTGTTATTCAGTTTTTATTGCTCGAAATTTATTGCCTTTTTTGTATTTTCGAGCGACGTTTTATTTCATTGTAGGCAATTAATTCTATACTTTGCGATATAAGTTCACAATCACAGGAAACGACAGAAACAGACTCATATTCATACGATGGACCATCCGGTCTGCTTCGACGTATGACCAATTTTTCATTTATGTTTAATCCGACACCCAAGTCTGGCGAGAAATCTGCAGCGAAGTCCACAGATTAGGAAACTATTCAATTGATTCCTGAAACACATGAGCATTAAAAAAATCATTGTTTATTTGATTTTCCTCGTTTCATGAATCAGGAATAAATTTAAACAACGAATATCACAGTGAAGAATATATTTTATCTAACAGCGTAGACGCGTGTATGGCAAATGCCCGAGCCGTATGTGAAGTGACGTCACGGCAAGGAAAAATAAAAAGTTTATTAAAAGAAGAATGTGTGTACAGACCGATGATCAGGATCTCGTTCGAGAGAAAAAGACTCAAGATCAAGATAACGTTAAAGATCACGATCGCATTAAACAGATGGAAATGGATTTCTCTTGTTTGAATCTGAAACAACGATTGGAATTTCTTTCTTATTCTTTGTCTTTGTCTTCTTTGTGACAGAGTTTACAACATGTTGGGTCCCGATTGTCTACGTGTTAACAAGTGTGTAAACGTGTGTACTATGTTACATTTAGAAAACAGTTAAGACATGTAAATAATTATTTCTATTATTTTCAAGATTTTAAAACGTAAAATATACGTTAAATCTGTTTTAGGGTCGTCTGTACAAAACGTCAACTAATACAGGGTAGAACGATAAAATTGTCGCCCTAGAAAAGACGACATGATTCCATTTCTGTTTGATGAAAACCGGTTTTCTTTTTTGTTGCAACCCATGCGCCGCTGTACAACTATGTTATGCTTGGGAAATATCGGGTGACCTTACTGATAGTTAATTTAGAATATCAACTATTATTATTTTAAAAAAATGTTAGATAATGAACATTCTTATCGTTTCGTAACTGTTATGTAGAAAAAAGATAGTCAGAGCTAGAGAGAGGGCTAGACGGACGAAGAGTGTTGGAAACAGGGCCATAATAGCCCTGTACGGGATGGAGCAAAGTCTAAAACACGCGTGCAATCTTCTAAGGAAATATAGTGAAATAAAAACTGTTTAAAATATAACTGAAGACTCCTGGTCGTTTTTTTTTTTTAAATAAATATTCATTTCAGCTTTTAGCAGATTCATCAACCAACATTCGGATAAACAAAAATATGAGTTCATTATTGGCAACCCGGAACTGCTTTCCGTCCCCTTTGTGTTATCCGTATTCTAAATGCCCTGTAACCCGTTCCACACACACATCCACAGGGATTTATAAACACTAGATGACACGAAGAAATTTCATATAAACAACTCATCATATATCTAATGCACTTTATATATAACGACTTACAAAGAGATAGACCTTTTATACAACCAACAACGTAACAAACTCATGCTCTCAATCGACCCAAGTTATGACAACAGGACCATCACCAGTATTTTCAAACTGCACAGCTCAACGAAGTTTCCGGCCACGATTACAGTGTTTGATGTGATTTAAAATGAGAGCCACATAATACCACCTCACATGTTCGAAATCGGTACGAGTTTTCCGGGTATGGGTTTTCCGGGGACGAGTTTTTCCGGGCACGCCCAAATCATTAAACGTGTAACATATCTACGATACCAGTAAAGTATATACGAAAAAAAGGTTTGAGGAAACAAACGTCGATGAATTTAGTTACTAATAGCGCCTGTCACATAGTCTAGTGTTTAGAGCTGCTGACTATCAGCAAGATGGTTGTGGGTTCGATTCCTGGCTTCGGATAGATGATAGTCTATATATATAATTATCTGTAAATAGCGGTTTCGGCCTTTGTTCTAGAATTATCAGCGTGGCTAGATGCAGCAAGTGCATGCAAGCTGAGATTCGAAGCCCCAATGTCCGGTCACATTTATATGTGATCATCAACCAAGTATATATACAAGGTGAGGCAAAAATAGAAAATGTTTGTCAAAGCGTAAGAATATGGCTTCAAAACTTTGTAAATCAAGAAGGAAATCAACTAGAACACTTGCATTGATAAATAGCATTTAATTTTCGTTGATATAATTGTCTTATTACATTTAGTTGTACGTATACGTGATCTCTAAATAAATGTTTGTTTTTACTCTCCGCTTGCTTTGGCACACCCTGCATATAATTATCTACAAATAGCAGTTTCGTCTTTGTTCAAGAATTATCAGCATGGCTAGATAAATGGTGAATGCTCTGGCGAACTACAAGCACTTGTACCCTCTCGACGTGACTACCCCCGACAAACCCCACAAGCAGCTAAATCCTACTTCTAGGTGTGAGAAAGCCTTCTACTCCTATAGTTTCTTCCACAGAACTGCTAGACTTTAGAATTCTCTTCCGGGATTCTGCTTTTCCAACTGTACTGACATGCAGAAGTTCAAGTGTACTGTGAACAAACATATTGTTATTCATCTCCCTTCACAATGCCCCATCAACTTATGTCACTGATAGTAGCCCACTTCCTCAAAGTGGCACTATGCCGTGTTTGGGGTGAAAATTGATTAAAAAAAGCGCACACAAGCCGAGATTTGAAGCGCCAATATCCGGTCACATCTATATGTGATCACCAAGCAAATAATTTGCGCCAATAAACCCGTCATTTTATGAAAAGATCTTTCATTTATCGTTTGGCGTTCTTCTCAACAACAATGAACTAACATTTTGAAAAACAAAGTCACTAAAGTTGCTGTTACACCTATAGTCAACCTTGACAACAGTGAGTGGGGGGAGGATCGGTAAGATAACATTTGGATCCAATATTTGCTCAAATAAAATTATATTCTTAAGAATATGTGCCGAAGGTAATAAATGTGGCGGAAAAACGAAAGGGGGGGGGGAAAGATGTTTCACATTTAAAGACAAAATAAGGCCCCGAAGCAATCACATCTTTTTGTTTATGAGGGGAGATTTGCCTAATAAAAAGGTGACAAATATATATTTTTTAATTGGTAGGACGTAAAAGTAAACAATGAAATTTCGAGCATTCGGTGTATACCTTATAATGGGTCCAAATATCAAGAAAGATAAAACTTAATGACTGGGTATTTTTATAACAAAAGCGAAGATGAATTTGTCGCGAAATAAATAGAGAAAAAAATAAAGAAACGAAATGTGTTAGTTAATGATGAAGTTGATATTAAAACCTTGCGTGTTTCTGAACTTTTTAGATGATGATTTATATATGCGTCATTCACAACGTTTCAACATATGTGACCTCCGATTTTTTTTTTTTGTATATCTTGACAATGACTCTTATTGGCGATTGATGGAAGGAATGATTTTGCCCCCTCCCCAAAACCTTAATTTTAGAATTAAAAATGTGCGATGAGTTTATGGAATGAAAAGTGTTTGGAGGTGTTTCCATCTCTGCATATAAAATCGGGTTCAAATTTGAGATAATTTTTCTGAATCTTTTAGCTGCGGGTTAATATGCATTGAATCGGTCAAACTACTGTTCTCATATTTCATGTTATTTCCGCAACATTTCGGCATCGTTCATCAAGTTTGTATCCTGTCGGCTCCAGAAAAACCATACATGGATATTGACAACATGGATATTGACAAAATGGATATTGACAACATGGATAATGACAACATGGATATTGACAACCGTCATGTGTTCTTTTCTATGAGCACATGCTTTTATGAACAAATGTCACCAACAGTATGAAACAGGTTTAAAAAATTGAACCGTATTGATTGATACGTTTCTCGTTTTTTAGTAATAGAGAATCGATAAGAAAAAGATAAAGAAGAATGTGTAGCGTCTTTACTTTATAGAATGTGCTTTTTAACGCATCTTTCTTGTGTGAGTAACGCTAGTTTGTATTTTTTTTTTTGAAAGAGAAACATAATGCATTCCTTTCTTGGCAAAAGCTAACACAGTGCCGGAATAAAGTTAAATCACCAACTTCTTGGGGAGAAATAAAAAGGAAATTTACTTCAGCTGAGAAAATGAAAACAACTTATTGATTTTTCTCGATAAAGTCTGTTTCCTAAGCAGTTGAGATTGTTGAGAAATTTCGCGGTTAGTTCTCAACATTAGTTCTTTTTATAGTTTTTGGAGAAAAAATCCTTAATAATCTTTGTCGCCGTTTTTGTGACGCAATTTTTTAAATTCTTGGATAAAAGTTACTTAAGAATGTTCCGTCGCTAGTATTGTGGGTGATATAAGCTTCGAGTTCTTTGATAATCCCTCGCTCGTCGCCAGTGTTGTGAGTTACAAAGTTTGGGAACCTTAATTTCCTTGTCCTTACTGAAAGATGAATTTCTGATGAGATATCTGGGATTTTGAATCAGCACGTTAATAGTATCATCTTTTGACTAACGACTTCTTTTTACAGTCTAGTATTTATGTTGATATCAACCATTATTACGAAGTGATAAACATTGGGCCATGGGCACCTGTTGCATAAGCAGAGAAATGAGACTAGCTTGTGCATACGATCTAGAATGCGGGTTGGAGCGATTACAGTTTGCGTAAGAGAAGTATTATACGCTGCGTCTGTGGATCTCGAAAAATTTAGCCAATCACTGTGTTCGATTACTAACATCTCCAAATACTTTGATTTCAGCTCGGTTAAGAGGAAAATGCTGTGTCCATACTATCGGAGACGTGGTCAGTTGAGGTATAGTTCTGTGTCGAAGGAGAACGGTAGATTTTAGACAAAGTTATCTAGTTAAAGGATAATTTTACCGAAATAGACATGTTCAAGTCTTTATCGTACAGTGAAAGCTATCTTGACATATAACAATAATTAAATTTCGAAATGTTAAGGTTTGTTTCACTTACTGGGTATTTTAAGTGGAAGAAGAATGCTGCATCATCAAGCTTAGCTCTACATCTCCAGATATTTAGGAAAGATAGCCATAAGGGAAAACGTGATATAATTGAATTTAGAAGGGTGCTTAGCTTAATCATTTTTATAAAGCAGTCGCTCTTAACACCACATAAGAGGTAGGGCACCTGCAATTCCAGTCGATATAACAGCCATAAAATTTGTCAAATCTGTACTCTTAACCTGTCAGCATAATAGAGACTTAGACTAGACATGTGAAACTGAGTGACAAACAAGTAACTCCCTGTTGTCAAGATAAAGAGTGACATTCAGATAGTGGGACCGTGTTATTCATCAATAAGAAAGCATCTTTGAGATTCTCCTATAATTACATGTATGAATTATTGCAAGCTGAACAATAGTCTATCTACTCATTAAGCAATTCTAAGTTTGCAAACCGGTTATTTTTTTTTATATCCGACCATAGGAAGGTTATGGTCCATGACTAAGGAAACCACGCCGAATGGTTCAGTGACAAGATGCCTGAAGTCACGATGCAGGTTTTATATCAATGGAAGATATAACAAAATCTACAGTCCATCTAATCGAGTAGAGTAATGGATTTGGTGTAACAATTTGGTTATTTATACGTGAGTGAACGTATACACACACACACACACACACACACACACACACACACACACACACAGACACACACACACACACACATATATATATATATATATATATATATATATATATATATATATATATATATATATATACCGATGGATATATCCACCGATAGTACACGAATGCACATGTCAGTTGATGGATATATCCACCGATAGTACACGAATGCACATGTCAGTTACCTATATATATATATATATATATATATATATATATATATATATATATATATATATATACGTTCATTCACATGATATATATATATATATATATATATATATATATATATATATATATATATATATATATATACGTCCATTCACATGATATGTATATATACGTCCATTCACATGATATATATATATATATATATATATATATATATATATATATATATATATATATATATATATAAAATGAAAATTACAATTGAATTTACCAAAATGATCCAAGATGGTAAAATTAAAGTAAATTATAAATATTAAAGAATTAATATTCATAAAATTATCTCAGCCAGATATAAAAGCTTGATAAAACCAAATATGAAATAGAGCTTATAATAAGACATGTTAAAAAACACTTTTAAAAAGAGTTAAAAACATATTTAATCTGAAAAGGAAACACTAGATGAATGGATAGTCCTTAATCCGCGGAGTTTCGAAAAAATACTCTCTTTCTCATCAGAGGGTAGGAATTAGCAAAATGCGGGATCGGATTTTGCATGCAGAAGTATTTGATGAAACAACAAGTAAGTCAAAGATCTTACTTGAAAACAAAAAAAAGTTAAGCAGAGGAAATATGGTAAAGAAAAAGGTGATTACACATGAATGGATAGTCTGGTGGAAGATAAAAAATCCAGTGACGGTAAAGTCCAAGTGTAAAACTTCAAGAAAGTTAAAAGAATTTCCATTTGTACAAGTAAAATCCAAGGAAATCCCGTAATTGGAAGAAGATGGTCCATAATAATCCAAAGGCAGAAATTCATGGAATAATTCACAAAAATGTGTACAAGGAAAAAAATAATATTAATAAAAGAAAAATAAGATGTGCTTTTTACTCTACTTCCGAGACATAACTATAAATAAAAAAGATCTGGGAAGAGAAAGGAGAGAGAGGGAGAGAGAGAGAGAGAGAGAGAGAGAGAGAGAGAGAGAGAGAGAGAGAGAGAGAGAGAGAGAGAAAATGATGAAGTTAAATATAAAATAAAGGGAAACAAAAGTCAAAATGACCCAGACATGAAATGTTAAAGGCGCGAAAATATATATAGGGCAAAATAATATAGGTCAACTGCTTAACTTATTTTGTTTTCAAGTGAGATATTTGACTTACTTGTTGTTTCATCAAATACTTCTGCATGCAAAATCCAATCCCGCATTTTGCTAATTCCTACCCTCTAATGAGAAGGAGAGTATTTTTTTCGAAACTCCGCGGATTAAGGACTATCCATTCATCTAGTGTTTCCTTTTCAGATTAAATATGTTTTTAACTCATTTCAAAGTGTTTTTTAACATATTTTATTAACTGTTTGCTCATATATATATATATATATATATATATATATATATATATATATATATATATATATATATATGTGTGTGTGTGTGTGTGTGTGTGTGTGTAACTGACATGTGCATTCGTGTACTATCGGTGGATATATCCATCGGGATTATCTATACGCGTGTGTTTATATGCATTTGCATTCTCGTGTGTGTTTTGTTACGTGCATGTGTTTTGTGTATGTGTGTAAATTAATTTGCCTGCGTGTATAGTACGCAAATGCGCAGAATATGTTTCGTCGACGGCATCGTTCGTCTGTTATTTGGAAACAAGTTGGAAATGAATTCATTCTGAATGTTTTTTTAAAACTCATCACTCATGAGACCAACAAATTGTTGGCTCGAGATGAGGAGAGACAGCATTAGCCAGCAGGAGTGCGGGTGGCGGGGGTGTAATAATACAAAAGAAAAAAAAGAAAAAAAAAAGGGACGTAGCGGTGAAAAACCGTTGGGATCAAAGTCCGGGGTGGATCTGTAAGAGATAGGGAAAATACTGAAAATAATATGTTCAGACGGACACGAAAAACTATGACAGAAAAAAGGTAGGACAAAAGAAAAGCGCAATGAAAAGGTGATGATGATGATGATGATGATGATGATGATGATGATGATGACGACGGCAATATTAATTTGGATAACGCTATTAATGAATCTTGTGGTGTTGTGAGCAATATTGAGTATGATGGATATACACATTTCTGAATTTTTCTACAACATATGCACACACGCAATACATACGTACACATTTATATGTACATATATACGAGTGCATATATACACACACACATATATATATATATATATATATATATATATATATATATGTACATATATACGAATGCATATATCCCTATATATGTACACATATATACACACGCACACGCCTGTTCTACAAGTACTTTAATGGCGAATGCTCTGACGAACTTCACGCCCTTGTATCCCCTCAACGTAAATACCCTCGAAAAACCCGACAAGCAGCTAAATCCCACCCTTCACAATAGAAATCCCTAGGTGTAAGAACTCCAATAGTTTCCTCCCCAGAACTGCTAGACTTTGGAACTCCCTTCCAGGATTCTGCTTTCCCAACTGTACTGACATGCAGAAGTTCAAGTGTAATGTGATCTTGCTACTGATCTCTCTTCATAATATCCCTGCAAATTATATCCATGATAGTAGCTCCGACTTCAAAGTGGCACTGAGCATTGTTTAGGATGAAAATTGAAACAAACAAGCGTTTATACAATGTTCATAAATTCCGCTTATGTGAACACTTAGGTGTATCAGAATTTTTTGGGAATTTTTGTCACGCCTAACACAAAACTGCGAATAAAATATAAAAAACTCGCAATTTCTCTTTTTAAAGTGGGTTGTTTATTTTCTTTATGGAATATACTTCCAAAATAATCTATTAAAATCGTTTAAAAAATAATAGAAATATTATTTTTTATTTTTTAAAAAACAGTGTTTACAAAGTGCCTGGGAGCGTTCATGCAGCCATTTTTTATGTAATGAAATAAATTGAATTTTACGAGTTAAATTTCTTTAAAAATCTATCAAAATTTTTCTATTGGTTCAATTTTTAAGATATTTTCAGGTTCAATATGCTCTTTCCAATAGATCGAATAACATATTCTTAATTCTTTAAAATGAAGAATGGAAGTACCCATTGATTAGTATTTTTATAGGTAAGTGATTTTTTGGAACGTATATATACATATATTTTATCGAAGTAAGTTAAAATTCGTTGATTTTCTTAAAATCTTTTTTGAAGAAAACCGATTAAAAAAACAAATATTGCATAATTTGCTATTAAACGTGTATTTTTTAAAAAAATTGTCTTTGCTCCTTTAATTAAAAAAATTAGGGATTGAATTACATTTTTCAAGTAGTTATAAGCTTCGAAAGATAGGAGGTCAAATTGTTCAATTTTTTATCACGCATTTTTAATGGCGTTTTCTGACATTCCTAGTGAACACTCTATATTTCAAGTTCAAAATGATAATTATCCACTTCAAAATGGATTTTTTTTCAAGTAAAAAAATAATCAACTTCAAAATGGATTAATCAAGTTCAAATTGGAAAACAACTTCAAAATAAGAAATAATCAACTTCAAAATAGATTAATCAACTTCAAAATGAAGAATAAGCAACTTCAGATTAAGAATTAATATAATACAAATACATTTGATATTCATTCTTTCATTTTTATTTCAAAAGGAAACAAAATACTGTAAACGTTCCAAAGAAATCATTTAAAATTTTCTAGCATTCAAGTTAATTACAGAGGGAATTTATCTCTGTATTCCAGATATAAAGTTAGTGCAAGTCGAACGGGAATTTATAATTAATAGCCTTGGAGATCATCGCTTCTAAATTGCTGAGGCGAAATTCTGTAGTTGTTAAAGACTCCTGGCCATCAACTCTTAAAACCCCAACAATTGAGTCTGCCATACTTCTTTTCACGTCAGCTTTTATGACTGATCAAACCTTTTTAATAGGATTTAACATTTAACATAAGGGGCAACTCTTAAAATTTGGTGTTACGAAAATTCATACGCCCCCACAACTTCTTCAATAGAAGTATTACAAGGGTCTTATCAATAATTGAGATAACAATCCTTTCATAAATTTCCTGCTTAATTTTTTAGCATCCTGATCCATTTCCTTGCATCTTTTTTTTTTTTTTGAAAAAGCCCTTTCGAATTTTAGGATGAAGTAATCCATTTTTACTAATACACCCAATAACTTGGATTTTATTTCCTCTGGATCCGACTGTGATCGTAGTGCACCTTGTGCCTTTTTAGAGCGACCTTCTCTTCTTAAAATATGGAGATTAAAATTGGTTCCATTCATATAAAGAATTGCCAGACTTTGAGAATGAAATTCTAATAAAGCTACGGCGTAATGCTTTCGTTTCGCCTTATTGGTGTTATTATTAGCAACTTCTGGTTCATAATGAGCAACTTTTAAAGTAAAGACTATTGAATCCAACTGCACTCTTTTGTCGCACGAATCTCATAATTTTCGATTAATTTATTTGCGATGTCTTAAAGTGTGAACATAGGAGAGTCTTCTATTAATTCAGCCATAAAATTCGAATGCTCTTGCGTAAATTTATATTTTCTTGCTCCTCCCCTGCAGTCAATCTTATCAGCACCCTGGTATATCCAACGGTACGCTGTTGGCAGAGACACATTTTTATTGCTAGGTCTTTCCAATTTCATGCTGCAAGATGTGCAGCTAAAATCTAGTTTTCTTGAAGTAAGTTCCTTTTGGAGCTGTTGCTTCTACTGATTCTTTTGTTAAGGTTTCTCCAACATCATCATGAAACATCATTTTTGCCGATACAGGACTTTGTTTTCTTACTTTTACGGTAAGTTCATCTAATGTATTCTTGTTTGTTGATTTTTTTTTTCTCCAAAAAAAAAAAAAAAAAAAAAAAAAAAAAATAATCATAATAATAATAATAATAATAATAATAATAATAATAATAATAATAATAATAATAATAATAAATTCAAGGAAGTGTCCTCTATAGTACCAGATCTGACCGAATGGTTAATTGTAGGCATAGACCGATTCATACCATCTAAAAAATTCCAACAAAAACCTAACAGCCAGCCATGGTTCTCCCCAGAATGTGCTGTTGCTATCGCGCACAGAAATCACTTTTTCCATAACTACCAACCTAATAGATGCACTGAGACTAAAGCTGCTTTCAGAACCGCCAGGAACCACTGTAAAAGAGTAATAAAAAAATGCAAGAGAGCTATATGCCCAGTCTGTTAAATCCAAAGTAGCTGATCAGCGGCTTGGTTCCCACCAGTTTTGGCAAATAACAAATAGGATCATGAACAGAAGTGTGCGTTCTATCCCAACCATTATCAATGGATCAGAGGTCATCTCGTCAGCATCAGACAAGGCCAAACTATTTGCCAAGAACTTTGCAGCTAATTCTACCCTATGCGACGAAGGCCATCAACTCCCCATATTTCCTCCTATAACACAGAACACGCTAGGTAACATACAAATATCTGTGCATGAGGTCGCCAAGCTAATCAAAAACTTTGATTCCTGTAAAGCAACTGGCCCTGAGGGCATCCCAATTATAGTGTTAAAAAAGCTTCAACCAGAACTTGCTCCCATACTTACGAAACTGTTTAAGCGTTGCCTTAAGGAGAAGTGCTTTCCGACTCCCTGGAAAACCTAATCAGTATACCCTGTATTTAAGAATTCAGGTGATAAGTCATCTCCCTCTCAGTACAGACCAATAAATCTCCTGTGTGTTATGAGTAAGTTGCTGGAATCCATATTAAATAGAGAAGTAGTCAACCACCTTAGCAGATTAACCTTCTTAGTGCCACACAATATGTTTTCCGTTTTGCAAGATCTACTGCAGATGTGCTAACGGTTATATCTCATAGGATTAGTGAATCTCCTGGCAAAGGCTTCCTTTCTAGGGCAATTGCTCTTGACATATCAAAGGCCTTCGACAAGGTATGGCATGAGGGTTTACTTCACAAGATTTCCTGCTACTGTATTGCTGAGAATGTTTTCTCAATCATTAAATCATTTCTCTCCGATAGGTTCATAAGAGTAGTGGTCGATGGACAAAAATCAGAGGCCTGCAGTATTAATGCTGGAGTCCCTCAAGGGTAAATCCTGGGCCCAACTCTCTTCCTGATCTACATCAATGATCTCCCTAAACACATACTTAAATCATTCGTTGACATCAATGCTGATGACACGACCATCTACGGCAACACATCAAAGGCTATAAATGACAAAGTTCTCTCTGATTTTCTCTCCTCTGATCTCGAGCGCGTGGTTCAGTGGAGGAAGACGTGGCTGGTTACCTTAAATACATCTAAAACCAAACTCCTATCCTTACATCATCAACGCTCTGATCCCCAGCTGGCATCAATTGGGATGGATGGCTCTCGTCTAGGAGAAGCCCCATGTTTTGACAAGCTTCTGGGTTTGTCCTTTACTCCTGATCTGAAATGGAACACGAACATCAAGTCTGTTGCCAAGGTCGCTGGAAAGATGGTGGGATCCTTCTATCGCCCCAGAAGATATCTCACTACTGATGCAATTCTTTATCTATATAAAAGCCAAGTACGTCCAAGGATGGAATACTGCTGCCATATCTGGGCAGGAGCTGCTAAATACAGTCTATCCTGCCTGGACAGAGTACAAAATAGACTTTGTGGCTTAGTGGGGGATGTCCTTTTCTCTTCCCTACAACCTCTCTCCCACAGAAGAGACGTTTCGAACCTATCCTTGTTTTATCGTTATTTTCATGGCAGGTGCTCGTCTGAACTTAAATCTCTGGTCCCCCTCTCGCCAATCTTTCACGAAAAACACCCGTCTAGCTGAATCCACTGTCAAAAATTTCCCCCACTCTTTATCTGTGCCTAAATCAAAACGTAGATTCCATGAACAAAGCTTCTTTCTTAGAACTGCACGCCTATGGAACTCTGTTCCGTCTGCCTACTTCCCACCTGACTACAACCTGGATGTCTTCAAGTCCAACGTAAACAAATTCCTAATGAACCGCCCCCTTAAGTAAACACTTCATTAAATCTCCACACTAACGTACTGTACATGCAATAACCCTTATCCCTGAGTAGCTTCCGGGCCTTGATAAGTGGTGACCACCGTGTAAAATTATATATATATATATATATATATATATATATATATATATATATATATATATAAAATGAAGACGACCAGTGAGTTTCCTTACTCACGAGTTAGGTTAATTGAGAAAAGAATTATCAATTTACTAAAAAAAAATCTCAATTTAAATTTAGATATTGATTATTTCTTATTTTGAGGTTGTGTTCAGATTTGAAATTGATTGATTGATCCATTTTGAAGGTGATTGTTATCAGTTAGAACTTAAAATGGTATAGATTACCTTACGTACTCGCTTAATAATTCTCAATTCCCTTTATTTCCATGACAATTGTTTGGTGGCCCTGATGTAGAGGCTCGGCAAATGGAACAGAAGGTGGTTTTATGGCTTGGTTCTAATCTCGTGGCCGACAGGAACTGTTACCCTATACTGATGATTGCTGAAGCATGACCACTAGTGTGATATAATAATGATGGCAAAGCATGCCGAGAAAGACAATAACAAAAAAGACGTGTCTCATATATAGAATGGCGGCGATTTCGTCGTTGGAGCCTGAAGTTAAAATGTCTATCATCGTTGTAGAAGTTAAAGAACACGTCTTGGTCGACATCACAGAACGGCCAAACACATACCGATTACTATCTTGAGCACAAACTGGTGACTGACAACACAAGATAAGGTAAGCTGATAATGACATACGTATCCAAGCACTTGCATAAACAACAAACGATTACATATTATTTGAATTTGTTTTATGTCCTTAACCGATACTCTGATAAGATTGTAATGGAGAAAGGGACGCTCTACGAAATACGACGCCGTGATTGGTTGAACGGATCATGTGAGTGGGGATAGGCATTATCGGTTCTGAAAGTGAGTCAGTTAAAGTCATTGGCACAAAGAAAGGTTATAGTTGGCCTTGTAGTAGATTCACAATCGTTTCCATCCTTTTTTAATAAGGGCGGCCAGCGCTTATCAAGACCAAAAGTCTACTCGAGGATAAGCGTTAATGAGTGTCAGGTAGACGGTAAAACAACACCACGATGATCTGTAAAGATGACACTCGGTTAGGGTTTTTCGTATTTTAAAAGGACGGCTCAACAAGAGTTTACTTACGTGTTATAGTCAGCTGAGAAGCAGATTCATGATATTGTGTTCCACAGACGGACAGTCCTAGGAAAGAAATTTTGCTCATGAAATTTTAGTATAGTTTTCGGCACAAATGGAATCTCCTGTAGGCATATGATTAACTACACAACGCAGTCAGTGATTAATTAATTGCAAACTTTTTTCGAAATAAGTCACCACATATCAAGGCCCAAAGGCCACTCAAGGATAAGGGTTAGTACGTGTACAGTGATGGAAATTGGGTAGAAGTTGACTATTTAAGAGGATGACTCCAAAAGAATTTGTTTACATTAGACTTGAAGACGACAATTTTGTAGTCAGAGTTTCACTGGCGAGCAGTTCTATGAAAGAAGATAGAGAGTGGGAGGAGAATATTGGTAGTTGTTGCAGCTAGACGACTGTTTTTTTTTTAAAGTTTGGACTGGGGGAACCATAGATTGAAGCTCTGACGAGCACTTGCCATGAAAAGAACGATAGAGCAGAGCCAAGCTCGCAAAGTCTCTTTGTGGAAAAGGTTGAAGAGAGGAGAAAAGAACATCATCTATCAGACTGTTTGTTGGATTGAATTAACTAATCAGTAGTTTCACTATTCAATATCATTCGTAGCCATCAATACATTGATGTATGGGTTCGCGTTAGATCACTGAAGTTAAGGTGACGATGATCCTGGAAAGTACCAGATGGGTGACTATAAGGAAATATCAAGCCCGGTATGTAGAAAGGCGGCAACACCTTCCCGCAGAAAAAGGAACGTCGTTATCTCGTTAATTGGAATATACATGCGATTGGGACCAACTTGTGAATTTGATTTGTTAGAAACTTCAGCGGATTCAGCTTAACCTGGACAGGATGAATGCGGATATCAAGCAGAATTCATCAAAACACAGATATCAGCAACAAGTATTAAAGTTAATATGATGTCAGGTGTGTATATAAAACAAACAAGACGAATGAAAACCTTTTGGTTATGAGTCATCAAACAAAAACGTCATTTTTATATTAAACTTAATATGACTGCTGCAAATAAGGTGGATTCCCTCTACCATGCTAGAAAATTATTAACCCGTGAGCGTATCCTGTATCTCTACAAAGCCATTATTCACTCATGCATGGAGTATTGTCGCTACATCTGGGATGATACATCCACCATTAGTATATTCCTCTTAATAGGGTTTTAAAAAGAGTTTACAATCTAATAGGTCTCGCACTGTCAACTAAGCATCAACTTCTGTCCCATCGCCGCAATGCGGCATCCCTGTGCCTGTTTTACAAGTACTGTAATGGAATGTGCTCTGATAAACTTATAGCACGCATATTCCCTCAATATATATATATATATATATATATATATATATATATATATATATATATATATATATATCCCAGGCAAGCAGGATCAGTAACAAAATCTCACCACTTCACTAAAGAAGCCCCTAGATGCCAGAAAGCCTTCTACTCTAATACTTTCCTCGGACAGGTAAACTTTGAAATTCCTCCTCCTGTTTTCTGCTTCCCTTGATATGCAGAAGTTTAAACATAATGTAAACCGACGTCTCGCTCATCTCCTTAAAACAGAATCGGTAATTGTATCGGAACCGGGAAAAGTATTAGAATCGCCCCATCACTACTATTTAGGTCCAACTTTTCGAATCCTAAAAGATAATTTTATATGCTAGATATTCAGGCGTTAATTCATAGCAAATACAAAAAAAAAAAAAAAAAAAAAGAAAAAAACAACAACTCTTAATTAACAACTCAATACTGCCGGATTAATAACCAAAATGAAAGCGTAGATCGATTACGATTACAAAAAAACAAAAAAACAACCATAAAAATGTTTGAATGTTCTTATTTATTTGCCGGTTTGCATTTGTTGTTCATGTGCATCAGTTGCAGAATTCAAGAATTTCCTTAAGATTTCAACTGTTTTTAGCATTACCGTCTATCGTTTTGTCTCAGTCCTTCCCTTGGTTCCGATTTCTCCTAATTGTTATAATTATTTACTCACTAGGAGTAGCCACACAGGCCATCATCAAAGATTTCGCTTTGAGAACGACTTGTGGTGTTCTCTGGAATGTGAGTGACAACAAGTCTCCCCATATTCCAGTACTCTCCATCTCTTTCGATAACCTTTGCATATTATTATTATTATTATTATTATTATTATTATTATTATTATTATTATTATTATTATTATTATTATTTAAGATATTTACAAAAGTCATTATTACAAGCGTTGATTTCCATCATTCCGCGCTTCTTTCGATAACTGTTTAAACTATTTTGCGTTATTGCAATATTCGTTTACCATTTATTTCCCGCTGACAATGACTAGAATTTTAACGGCAATAAACTCTCCCAGATACCATTATTTTCCAAATTTCTTAAGTAGAGGTCACTTGTTGCCCTTTTCCTCGGCCCATCACGACCATTTTACACGCATGTGGCGATACCGGTATCTCATTCTCTCAGGCGTCTCAGGCGTCTCTATTCGTCTCTCTCATTCTCTCTATTCGTCTCTCTCATTCTCTCTATTCGTCTCTCTCATTCTCTCTATGGGTTTCTCTCATTCTCTCTATTCGTCTCTCTCATTCTCTCTATTCGTCTCTCTCATTCTCTCTATGCGTCTTTCTCATTCTCTCTATTCGTCTCTCTCATTCTCTCTATGCGTTTCTCTCATTCTCTCTATTTTCATTCAGGGTACCATAGTCGGAGAAATACAACAGAGAGAGATAGAAGGATAAACGGGGAGAGATAGAGAGAAGGAAGAGTGACAGAGAGAGATAGAAAGATAAATTGAGAGACTGAGCGAGTGACAGAGTTGAGAAACAACTTGTATCACCACATGTGTGTGTGCGTGTGTCAGTTTTGATTGGGAACGTCTCCCTCTTTTTCTTTTTTCTTCATTTTTGACGCATAAGCTCTTTCACTCACAATTTTGATATGTATTTGAACATAGATCTCCTGACTTTAGAACATAGGCGGTCTTCAAGGAGTCACCGAAATTGCACTGCCGTATTCCCTGTCAACAGAAACATCGCCCCCAAGAAGCTTCAAACTTGACCCAACCCCCTCATCAAAACGCCCCCCTCCCGAGGTTAGGTACAACATCAAACTGCTTAGGTAAGGATAAAAGATATAAAGACAGAAATAATATTTTAGAGAATTAATGCACCTGCGATCGGTACCCCGTGCAAAGACAGAAATACTTTTTGCGTGGGTGTGGGGATGAGGCTGACTGATGTCAGCCCCCATCACAAAAGAATAAATTAGAAACCAGGATGACGCCTTGTGCAGATGGGATCTGTCAGGGCTTCACATCGTTCTCGTCTCTATGTTTGTTGTGTTATCACCAGAGAGAGAAAAACATTTAATATCTTGAACAGATATATGGAAAGAAAGACATAGAGACAGAGGGAGAGAGAGGGGACACATGTGTTTGCACGTGCGTGAGGGTTTATATATATAAAAAACTAAAATCGATATTTTGACTGACAGTCTTGTAACGTACCCGTAACGTCACAAATTGACAAACAAATAAAGCAAAAAAAAAAAAAATACCCGAGTGGGCATTTTTTTCACAAATATTTTTATTACTGTTACTTCCGGCACCACTTCAGAGGTCTCTGCTGCCACATGGCCATTTTACCAGGCGCTCGTTTCTCCTTCCTCCAACCGCAGACCGGTCACAACTATTTACACGTCTATATTCTTTGACGTCGATTTTCTTACTAATTTGCATATATCTTTTTTTTTTCTTACAGCTGTTGCTGGTATTTTCCACCGCGCTTATATGCGCTCTGTTACAGTCTATTTTAATTTAAATGTTTTTAACCTAATTAAAATTCTGTTGTTATAAAATAAATTTGCATCGTAACCGGCACAAATAATAGTTTTCCCCCCTTATTTACGAAGTTACGCTAAAATAGGGTACAAAACGACTTGTGATCTTTATAGAACGTGATTGATACCTGATTCCCCCCCATATAAATCATGATCAGATTAAGTCTAAAAAATTGAGTACTCCTGCAACATTTGGAAAGGTACTGCTCATATCACTCCAACACACCTTGAAAGAATACAAAAACGACTTCACAATCTAGTGGATGATCTCTTCCCTTCTATTCAGCTACTTTCTAACAAGAAAAAATGCTAGTCTTTCTCTGCTCTATTGATAACTAAATAACAAGTGCTCGACCAACCTTTAACACTGCAAAAAAAAAAAAAACTCCCATTTTTCTTCATAAGGAACTTCCATGAACAGAGTTTCTTTCCATATGGTGTACATGTTACCGCTGGGATACACACTACAACAGGGTCGTTTTCAAGTCCGATGTGAACAAATATCTTTCAAATCCTTTCATAGTATTTTTGCATTATCCAATTGACAATCTTATTTCCATCCTCAAGTGGCTTTTGGCCTTGGTTAGTAGTGAAATATTAGGATACAAATATTTAATGCGTGTTTTGAGCAAAATGCTATTACAAGCTTAACTGTAACAGACAAAAGAAAAACACATTTTTACATAGCGTCAATATGTACCGTTATCTGTGGACCAACACGTTGTGTGCAGTTTCAGTCGCAAATCAAATCAAGACATAGAATAGGAAATAATTCTAACTCGTTTGTTCTTTATAGAAACAACATTTATTTCCTCATTGGTATAGCAGTGACGTCATCTACGTGATCTAGAACGTTCTCCAAGTCTCTCACAAGATCTCGAAGATTATCTCGGCTCTCTCCACGATCAATCTTTTTCTCTTTGTTTTTATAGCCCCCCCCCCCTCAGTGATGACACTTCGCATGCATTTACATACAGGCATCCACGTTATGTTAGAAATAATTTTGTAATTAGTTCAAACCAAAGTTAAGACATACGTTAAGTCTTTTTTCACAACGGACATACCATACAACTTGACTTTAGATACATTGAAAACAAAAAAGTGTCAAACCGACTGACAATGAGAGGATGCATCTTTAAAAAAAACTCCCTCTATTCTATTACCTTCGTTTTAATAATAAAAACAGGTAAAAAAATGAATGTAAAAAATATGCATTCGGTAGACAAACCAGTTTTGTGGAGAATTAGGGACTTCTTGTCTATACTTCCTATCACATAGACCCCAAATCACTGATAATTTGAATGAGATATTCCAGTACAGTAATATAGGGAAGTGAAGTTCAGGTGGAGTACCGTTCCGGTAAAGGATATAATCCAGTCCTCACTCACATTTTTTATATAGCGTCAATATTCTTGAATCCGTTCAGTCAATAGTTTTAAACAATGGACGTACCATGATACTTGACTTTAGATACATTAAAAACGACGTTACAAGTGACGCACCGTGCGAGGACGTATCACTCCGTTCTATTACTTTCGTTTGAATAAGGAAGAAATAATAGGTTAAAAAATATATGCATCCAGTAGACAAACTAGTTTTGGTCCCCTGACAAAAGGAGGGTCGACCTATAAATGCACCCTTGTCCATTCATTCATTTGTCCGTTCATTCATTTGTCCATTCATTCATTTGTCCATTCATTCATTTGTCCATTCATTCATTTGTCCGTTCATTCATTTGTCCGTTCATTCATTTGTCCATTCATTCATTTGTCCATTCATTCATTTGTCCATTCATTCATTTGTCCGTTCATTCATTTGTCCGTTCATTCATTTGTCCATTCATTCATTTGTCCATTCATTCATTTGTCCATTCATTCATTTGTCCGTTCATTCATTTGTCCGTTCATTCATTTGTCCATTCATTCATTTGTCCGTTCATTCATTTGTCCATTCATTCATTTGTCCGTTCGTCTGTCCGCACTTTTCTCAATTACTACAGTTTGAATTTTTTTTTACATTTTGCGTAAACATTAAACATTGTATGAGTAAAAATGTATCAGGACAGATTTTTCGGGGAAACTCAGGTTACCCCCCGTCCCTAGGGGTGCCTTTCGGATTAAAATGGTTAAAAATTGACACGCTTGTGCTAATTTAAAAAAAAAAATGATGCCTTGGATGTTTATAAAACTTTCTGAAAAGTTGTAACTAACTGGTTTTTATATAATTTTGTTTGTCTATACTTCGCGATAACTCTTGGGTGTGTCTCAGGGGCTCTTCTAGGGTTAATAAAAACACTCCATTTTTGGAACTATTTTACCATATTTCCTTTGTATGTCTATTTAGCAGTTTTGAATTGTGCTGAACTCAAATTTAAATATGTTAAGGCCTTGGGGCCTTTAGGGGCTAAATGGGGGGATGGGGGGCGGCAAATGATGCACTTAATCATTTCTCTTTTTGCATGGTACAGAACTCAAATTTACATATGTTAAGACCTAAAACTGCACCGTTTGTTCATTTTCACCAGGATTTGACGTCTCCTAGGAACTTTTGGGACTAAATGGAGGGGGCCAATGCTGAACTTAGTCATTTTGTATGCCTCGTTCACTGTGCATTCAGGGGGGACCATGCATGCTTCACTTGTTTTTACAGAATTCGAGACTTCTTGTCCATACTTCCTATCACATAGATTTCTTATCACATAGCCCCCAAATCACTGATCGTTTGAACGAGATATTCCAGTAACGTAGGGAACTAAATCAGAATGTGTACGCGTTCAGATAAAGAAAATAATCCAATCTTCACTCGATAGACAAATAGATTCACTAGTTATCTTTCTATTTCACTCCTCTCAGAAATGAACTATGCATCTACTTGATTTTATATAAGTTAACGCATTCATGCTGTGCCAGATCGAAGCTGGTGTATATATCACTGGTCTTCCTCTCTTGAACAGACGAGCTTATTCATTTTTATAAAAGTAAAGGGCCTGGTCAGTACTAAATGGATGACCATTTGGGACTTCCAGATACTGTGTGTGCTCTCTGCTTATCTCAGCATTGTTTCCAGTCGTCCTGGACTTCTCCTTGCCACTAGACTCAAACAGTGTCGATTGCGCAACCCTTGCCACACAGTTATATGCGCAGCTGCCCCTACAGAGGGGCTCCTTTGTCTTTCGAGACTGAACAGAGACATCGAGGCATCGTAAAGGACATAATTCACATTTTGTACCTGGTTATCAAACATTTGTTTCGCAAAGACTTTTCCATACATATGTTAACCATACAAAACACTTTCTAAATATCCTTTGCTTTAATGATTGAGTTGTGTGTGAAAAAAGGATTTTAACCGTTTAAATTAGTCGTAATTTGCAATTAACTCATCAAGTTTCTAATCTCTTTGTTTTGAAGTGATAGAGCCACTCTTTACGAACTAACTTTCTATCCCTTTAATTGCTCTTTAGTTTTACGTCTCTAGATGTTCCATCGTTATCGTTGTGTGTTTTCATCTCTTTTATGTAGTTAAGAATTATAAGTCGGTTGATTGTTGGTGTTATGAGCGAATAAAACTTTTACATAGAACCTGTGATGATCGCAGTCTGCATGAAGACTTTGTTGACCAGGCTGATTGCAGGGTTTTGCCGTCGACACAGAAAGTTATTAAAACTCACCAATTGCATACGCAGTCGATGTAGGTTTTAGCATGGACACTCAGATGCATAGTTGTTGTACATGCACAGAAGCATCGTTATAAGCATCTCTCCATAGAGTTGCTATTCTGGTTCTTTAACATCTTGATTTTTACAAGCAGATGTGGAGACGTCCAGAGTACCCGGGTGCTGAGTTTGACACTACTTGGATTTTCACAGTCTTGTTAAACGAGTTGCGGCCTTAACATCACCTGATGTCAGACCTTTCCGCTATGAGTGCCTTTATTAACAATCGAGTTACCAGACGACATAGATTTGACCATAGCCTGTTGTCATCGTTGCTACCAAAAATATTTATCTTAACTCTTGTAATGTTTAAAATACATCTACGCAACTCTAGAAGAGGTGTTTCCGGTGGTTGGTATTTGCCATGCGCACACACACACACACACACACACACACATATATATATATATATATATTCATAACTTACTATATATATATATATATAATATATATATATATATATATATATTTATATATATATATATATAGTAAGTTATGAAAATATATATAGCAATTAAGCTACGCAGAATATTCCGCGTTTCATTATTGCGAAAATTAAACGCGAAATATTGTGTAGCTTAATTGCCATATGTATTTTCATAGCTTACTACCTAGCTTTACCTATGTATTCAACACTGTTGAAATACATACTGAAAATTTTACGCATAAAATTATATCTTCGTATATTTATGCGATTAAATGAATTAATCATATATATATATATATATATATATATATATATATATATATATATAATTCTTTTTTAATTACATTTTCACCTCAAATAAGGCATATTGCCACTTTGATGTAAGGGGCTACTATAAGGGACCTAAGTTCCAGGGCTACTATGTAGGGAGTTTAGCAGCAAGATGTCTGTTCATATTACACTTGAACTTCTGCATGTCAGTACAGTTGGAGAAGCAGGAAACCGGAAGAGAATTCCAAAGTCCTGCCGTTCTGGGGAAGAAGCTATTAGAGTAAAAGGCTAGTAGAGTAAATTAGTTTAGGAGTGAATCAAATATATATATATATATATATATATATATATATATACATCCTTAAAATTCATAATGATTGGTTAATTAGTTTAGGATTGAATCTAATACGTAGAAATATATAAACATACACATATAATTAAAATTCGTAATGATCGGTTAATTAGTTTTGGAATGAATCCAATAATAGAAATACATAATCATATACACATCTGTTAAATTAATAATGATCTGTTCATTAGTTTAGGAGTGAATCCAATACATACAAATATATAGACATATATACATAATTAAAATTAATAATGATCTGTTCATTAGTTTAGGAGTGAATCCAATACATACAAATATACAGACATATATACATAGATAAAATTAATAATGATCGGTTAATTAGTTTAGGAGTGAATCCAATGCACAGAAATATATAGTCATATACAGATCATTAAAATTGACAATGATCGGTTAATCAATTTAGGAGCGAATCAAATACATGCGAATATACAGACATATTCACATAATTAAAATTCATAATGATCGGTTAAATAGTTTAGGAATGAATTCAATACAAAATTCCATTATTGGATCTATTTACGTGATTATTGGAATGTAACAAATAAGCCGATATGTAATATATCCTATATATTTGGAATATGACATTTTCGTTTTGTACAACAAAAAAAGTTTTCCGTATTTTGTTTATACATAAAAGTGTATAAAAGTGTTCTGATATAAATATTACGCAATATATCTAAGTCAAGAATATCGGAATGTAATAATAAAAAAAGTAACGGTGGAGCTCGAACCCGCAATAAAGGCGTTAGTAATTGAGGACGCTAATCGTTACACCAAAGAGACAACTTATTTCATGCACTTGTAAATTTACTAAATAAATAAATCTCTGTTACAGATCGTGCGCAAACGACGCCATTGCTGCTATGCTCGTTAAGTTGTCATTTTTTTCAAGTTTGAACCCCTTTTTTGAACCCCTTAGCAATTGTTTTAGCCGATTATATACCTCTAATAAATTCTGCACCAAAAATGCAATCTTTTGAACTATTGCACATCGTCTAACGATCATTCGTCTAGGAGGAGATACAATTTGAAAAACGGAGACAGACACACACACAGACATATAGTGAGTGATTTAAAAACTTTTATATTTCTGATTTTTTTCGGTGAGGATTAATTATTCATATTATTTCGATTCGTCGGTCGACTATTTCTTAAATCCTAGTGCCATTTTTACAACGTTTCGGTCAATGTAACCTCCGACTTTCTTCAGGTGTATCTTAAAGAAACTTGTAGAAAGAGTTCCGAGTTCGACAACATACACCTGAAGAAACGTACGAATAACACTCAAGATGTGAACAGAAGTCCGAATAATCCAAATAATCCCAATTACATTAAAGCCAGTCGCATGCTCTCGTTCTGTCAACCATGATCGGTTAGAAGTCCTAGGTAATTGGCAATTGTATTTTGGGTGTCGCTTGCACTGAGGATTGAACCTTCAACCTCCAGAAGAATGGAACTTTACGAATGAATTTTTCCAACCAAGTATTTATTCACTACGCCACGAGTTCTTTGCGGTTGAAGGTTCAATCTTCAGTAATAGCGACACTAAAATATATTTGCGAATTAAGTCTTCCGCGCAGTGGATTAAAGAATGGGTTCTATTCGAAATTACTCGCTGATTCTGGAGTTCGACTGAAAGATTTTCGAGTTCGACAAGATGCCTTTGCAGAAGGTTAAATGTTATATCGACCGAAACGTTATGAAAATAACACGGTAGTCTGAATCAAATCCGTATCTAAAGAAAAAAATGCATAAGTTAGTTTTAAACATGGCCTTTTGATGTTATGCATCTCGTTGTTACTCTTTCTCTGTTAAATAATATGCCTCTCTCTCTCTCTCTCTCTCTCTCTCTCTCTCTCTCTCTCTCCCTCGTGGATAGGGTCCAAAAAGAATTTTCAATCTAATAGGTCCCACTTTGTCAGCTAAGCTCCAACCCCTGTCCCATCGCCGCAATGTTGCATCTCTGTGCCTGTTTTACAAATATTTAATGGAATGTGCTCTGATGAACTCGTTGCACTTGTGCCCCCTCGACGTATAAATCCTCGACAAACCCACTTAACAATAAAATCGCAGCCCTTTACTGTTGAGGTTTCGAAATGCTAGAAGGCTTTCTTCTTCCCTCGAACAACTAGACTTTACCTGTTTCCCTGACTGTACTGATATGCAGAAGTTTAAACGTAACGTAAACCAGCATCTTGTTAATTTTTCCTAGGCATGGTCCCAATTTTTTTTTTTTTTAGATGGGGGTCACCACCAAGTTGAATTCGGGGGGTGGGGAACAGGCAAGCGCCAGAGAGTTCCACAGCCGTGCAGTTCTGAGAAAGAAGCTTTGTTCATGGAATCTACGTTTTGATTTAGGCACGGATAAAGAGTGGGGAAAATTATTGACAGTGGTTTCAGCTAGTCGGGTGTTTTTCGTGAAAGATTAGCGGTGGGGGGGGCAGAGAATGGAGCTCAGACGAGCACTTGCCATGGAAATAACGATAAAACAGAGACAGGCTCACAACGTCTCTTCTGCAGGGAAGAGAAAAGGGAATCCCCCACCAAGCCACAAAGTCTATTTTGTACTCTGTCAAGGCAGGATAGGCTGTTTTTAGCAGCTCCTGCCCAGATGTGGCAGCAGTACTCCATCCTTGGACGTAATTGGCTTTTATATAGATAGAGAATTACATCATTAGTGAGATATCTTCTGGAGCGGTAGAAGGATCCCACCATTTTCCCAGCGACCTTGGCCAAATAGTAGCCCCTTACGTCAAAGTGGCGATATGCAGTGTTAAGGGTGAACGTAACAACAAAATTTTTTAAAAATATAAAAATATAAAAGTAAACATGTATGGATTACCTTCTCCTAACGACATCGTTTTTATTTCAACATTTTTTCCCCTCTAAAATACTAAATAGTTCTTCTTTTCAGCTGCTATTGAACGCTGTCCTTTCGCTATTGTTGATATGGAAACTAACAGGCGAGCAAACGAATGGGCACTACACACATGCATTTCAATGTCTCTCTAGTATTATATACAAGTCATTTTGTGTGTGTGTAGGGGTGAGTTCCTTCCTTATAGGTTCCAAAACGGCTGATCCCATCTTTTGCAAATTTCACACAGAGCTAATTTATATGTTTGGGAATGTCCTTAGATTTGTTTTGTACAGCAATTCATCCGATAAGTATCGAAACTCGAAATAATCCGATCTTAAAAAGTATTTCTTCTCTCGTAGCTATAAAAAAAAATTTCCAAGGGAATATTTTACGTTACACCACTGTAACCTTGGATAGTGTAACGTAAAATATTCCTCTGTAAAAATTCTTCTTTTCTATGTATAAGAGCAGAAACGTTATTTTTAAGACTGTCAGCTGACGTGATATTGTAAACAAACACAGATGGAATTCGATGAACGACAGTATCGTTATTATTATTATTATTATTATTATTATTATTATTATTATTTTCGAATTACCGGACAAATTATTCCTCGTAATATATCAATAGAGGATTGATTCTATTATAATATATACGCAATCTGTATGAATTAAAAGTTCATATTTAATCGTATTGCACAACTGGGCAACGCTGGGCATCCAGCTAGTTAATAAATAGATCAGGTAAGACAACACGTACGGAGGTCGTATTTACGGGTGCCGATTTGTAATAAGTTGCATAAGGCCACCCTTAAGATCATCTGGAAGCTGTAAAACAAAAAAGGGAATTTGGCAGAACGAGAAAAAACTGCGCTCTCCCCTCTTCCGAAGAGGGCGGGAAAAGTTAAATGGTGATGTATAAAGCGTGAAACCGACCCCCAGTCACATTAAATATACACTCAAGTATGGCGATCACATTCAGATGGGCATTTTAATCGGTATAATCTGTTCCCTGCGTCTATCTATCTATCTATCTATCTATCTATTTATCTATCTATCTATTTATCTATCTATCTATCTTTATCTACCAATCTCTATGTATCCACCTTTATCCTACTTTTTCTCATTCTCTCTCACTCTCTTTCTCTCTACTACTACTACTACTACTACTACTACTACTACTACACACACACACATATATATATATATATATATATATATATATATATATATATATAAAATTATAATGATTCAATGAATTTCAAAAAAACTTTTTTGAAGTGAAATGTTTGAGTTTCATATCAAAGATTTTTATTATTCTAAGCAAGACAAAGAATACTTTAGAAATATTATCTCCTTAACCTATAGGGTTTCGATGTCTACCATCTCTTCAGAGGAGAAATATTAGCAAATATTTATAAAGGTATGTACCCTATTTGCTAAAGTCAGTGAGATGTGGAAAATCAAAGTTAAAAATAATTGATTAATCAGAAGTCATATAGCAAGGGAATTTGAAGAAAAGGATATAAAAATTTAGATCCGAATTGCGTGGTAAAATCCATGGTGACTATTCTTTAAAGCAGTGAGGTAATAAGATCCAAGCTGTATATTGAGTAATATTTTGTAAATCTTATAATCACAGGTTTCCATACCAGCTGATTGTTAAATAACTTTATTATGAAGTGTGTATATATATATATATATATATATATATATATATATATATATATATATATATATATATATAGTAGTAATTTATAAAATATATATGGCGATTAAGCTACACTGAATATTCTGCGTTTCATCCAACTATAGGATTCGTCAGGCTTAACGAATCCTATAGTTGGATGAAACGCAGAATATTCAGTGTAGCTTAATCGCCATATATATTTTATAAATTACTAACTAGCTCTACCTACGTATTGAGCACTTTTGAAGTAAATACTTAAAGTTTACGCATAAATCTATACTTTCGTATAGTAAATTTATGTGAATAAATGAAATAGTTATATATATATATATATATATATATATATATTAATCAATAGAGGATTTATTTCATAATAATGCATACGTAATCTGCATAAATTAAAATATCATGTTTAAGCGTATTGTACAGGTTGCCAGCTAGTATATATATATATATATATATATATATATATATATATATATATATATATATATATATATAAAATAATTTGTCCGGTGGACTAATTCTCAATAAATAAAAACAAATAAATAAAATAAAATAAAATTAATTAAAAAAAAAAATAATAATGATAATGTCGTTCAACAAATCCGTCTCTAATTGTTTACAATATCACGTGAGTAACTTCTGATTAATGTTTAGTTTTACAATATGCAAACGAAGAAATGATTTGCGGCGATTTTAAACGTTAACTTTTCTTTTATCGTAAATTGAACTAATTAATAAAAATCTTCACATCTTTTAGATGAGCATAAAAATGAATGTCCGGCCCTGAAAATTAGAAAATGACAATATAAAAATATATATTGATGTATACAGATTTATTCTTTTATTCAATAAGGATGATACATCAATTAGGGGTGTAGGATAAGAAAGAACTATTTATACCATGATACTTCGAATCCTAATGCTTCTCATCAGAAGAGAAGAGAAGACACTAGGTAACATAATAGGGATGCGACGTCTAGCGATAGTTACATTAGGAGCGAAACATTTGTATAGTGAGGGATAAAATATTGAGATTGTTTGAGAGTGGGAGAACTAAATTGATCTCTGTGATATAGGAGGGGTATAGCTTTTATTATATAACTAACGGGGGTACCCGGCGTTGCCCGAGTGTTTGTTTCCGGGACGGGGGGGAGTTTTAAAAAATGTTATGGTAGGTAAGTAGGAAGGATGAAACCCGAAGTCATGAGTAAAAGTAGGAAAATAAAGTGTGAAAAAAAAAACAAAAACAAAAAAAACATCTGCAACGTTAACAGTTAGGCCACCAAGAAAAGTCCATTCCAGTTGTTTAGGAAAAAAAAAAACAAAAAAAAAAAAAAACGACTACGGTAGGTCGGCGCGAACGTGAAAATATAATGTGAATTGTCCATCACGCTAACCACTACGCCACAGAGCACTGCAGCTTAGTTTAGTGATTTTAAATAACTTCACATGAAAGAACTACGAAGCCAAACCGGTGTTCTCTTCTCAACTGTTCCTTGTGAACGATCTCCAAACGGTGTTAAGTGATGGCAGGGGGAGGAGGAATTTATTAGAGAGAAAATATTTTACCACTTCCATTGATCTTAACCGATTTTGGCCGTGACTTCTCAGCAGAAAAAGTATAGAAATCTAAGATTATCGAGGAATTTGAGAAATAATAAGCCTATAACACACCTCAGATATTGTTCTGCCGTTTGTGCATATTATATTTGCATGAAATATCTGGATTTTTAATCCTATTAAGGTCAAAATCCCACGGGAAAAAATGAGTTCATTTTATTTATATAGAGAAGAGAAGAAGAGAAGAGAAGATAGAGATGAAGGTAGGTGTATACCACGTATGCCATGGTGGATTTAATATATGTAAGCAATATGCGTGATTAAACTCTCGAGAAGAATATAGGGTAAGTGAAGTGAATGAGGATTCTTATTTAATCATATGTCTTAATGGGTTGTAACTATGGAAGGGATTTATTCAACATAGGGGATTTATATTATGTCCGTATATTTTAGTGGGGTATCGGAAATTATAACTTAGTATTTAAATGAAGTATAAATTATTAGGAATAATCCATGGCAGGTGCTCGTCTGAGCTCCAATCCCTCGTCCCCCCTCGCCAATCTTTCACGAGAAACACCCGTCTGGCTGAAACTACTCTCAATAATTTTCCCCACTCTTTATCTGTGCCTAAATCTAAACGTAGATTCCATGAGCAAAGCTTCTTTCTTAGAACTGCACGCCAGTGGAACTCTCTGTCGCTTGCCTGTTTCCCACCTGACTACAACTTGGACGTCTTCAAGTCCAACATAAACAAACTCCTGAAAAACTGCCCCCTTAAGTAAGACACTATATCAAAACCCCCAATACTAATGATTACTAAAATACTATCTCATTGATTACTTTACACGCAATAACCCTTATCCCTGAGTGGCCTTCGGGCCTTGATAAGTGGTGACCCCCATGTAAAAAAAATAAATATGAGGGGATAACTTATAAAGGATACAATATAAAATGTTTTTAAGTGATTAAGATAGAGGATAAACAGATGGTAGAATAAGGGGATCAAAATACAAAGAAATATGGGATACAAAATATAAAAAGTATAAGAATTATAATAAATTATAGAATTATAATAAATTATAGAATTATAATAAATAATAAAGGTATAAGAAATATAACAAGCACCATATGAAGTTGTTAAATATAAAAGAATAAAAAATGGATATAAATAATAATGAGTATAAAATATGAAAATATATACGAATTATAGAGTAATAATAAATAATAAAGGTATGAGGAATACAAAGTTATTAAATATAAAAAAATAAAAAATAGATATAAAAAGTATAAATAATATAAAGATTGTTATTTCCTTATTTTATTGATAATCTATATAAGTTTCCAAACAATTTGTTGAGCTTTGCATTATCCTGATAAGTCTCCTCTTAAGCAATCGATCGTATTCTTATTTTTTTAATTCCTCCACACACACACACACACACGCATATATATATATATATATATATATATATATATATATATATATATATATATATATATATATATAAAGCTGAATGTGTGTGTGTGTCTGGTCACGAATACGCGCCTATATGGTTGACTATTTTAAAAAAACTGATTACATATAATGATAGAATATATATCGAGACACAGGAATGGGTATGTTTGAATTGGCAGAACGGTGGTTCATTAAAATTGTGGGGTCTGCGTTCGCGCCTGGTCCACAAAGTATGAAAATAAAAAAATTTAATATTAAAAAAAAAAAGTTTACAAGTGTTTTTGATATAGATGTACATAAGAATACTTTGATAAGTATATTTTAACTTAAATAGTGATGGTATAATAAAATTGTGGGGTCTCCGTTCGCGTCTGATCTCCATAGAATGGAAATAGGCACAAACTTTAATAAAGACTTTTTATATCTATCTGCGTAAGTATACTTTGATAATTATGTTTCAGTTTGAAGAAATATGGTATAATAAAATTATGGGGGTTTCGTTCGCACCTGACCTCCACAGAATGGAAATATGTAATAAAGTTTAAGAAGGTTTTTTTTTAAATATAGATTCACAGAATATTGTTTTTTTTTATTTTTTTATTTTTTTATTACATTTTCACCCCAAACAAGGCAAATTGCCACTTTGGTGTAGGGGGCTACTATCAGGGGCAACAACTACTGGGGTACTATGTAGGGATTTGGGCAGCAAGGTGTCGGTTCACGTTACACTTGAACTTCTGCACGTCAGTACTGTTGGGGAAGCAGGGACCTGGAATGGAATTCCAGAGTCTTGCGGTTCTGGGGAAGAAACTATCGGAGTAAAAAGATCTTTTACATCTAGGGACCTCTACAGTGTGGGGGTGGGATCTAGTAGCCTGTCGGGTTTGTCGAGGGTGCTCGCGTCGTGGAGGCACAAGTGATTGCAGTTCATCAGAGCATTCACCACTAAAATACTTGTAGAACAGGCAGAGGGATGCAACATTTCATCGATGGGACAGAGGCTGAAGCTTAGATGCCAGTTCAGGGCCTATCAGATTTGCGACTCTCTTTTGAACCTTGTCAAGGAGCGAGAGACTAGTAGCAGATGCACCAGCCCAGATGTGGCAGCAATACTCCATACATGGGCGAATGGTGGCCTTATAGAGGTACAGGATACTTTCGGGTGTTAGTAGTTTTCTAGCACGGTAGAGAGAGCCTACCTTTCTTGCAGCGGCCCTGGCAATGCCTTCAATGTAATTGTTCCAACTCATGTTTCCTGTGAACGTTAGGCCACAGTGTGAACAGGTATGGTATAATAAATTATGGGGTTTATCTATTTTATTTTTACTTTCATCATATTTTGCTTTGGTTTTGATAACCTCAAATTCGAAGCTATCTCTTTACAACCCTTCCTTTTCATAACCCATCATACTTTCATAAATCAGAGTCCATTTTCTGTAGGCTGTTTTTGAACCCAGTCAACGACGGGTACTTTTGCTAGTATATATATATATATATATATATATATATATATATATATATATATATATATATTGTCGATTGTTTAAGAGGAGACTTATCAGGATAAATATATATAAATATATATGTATGTGTATATGTGTGTATATATATATATATATATATGTGTGTGTGTGTGTGTGTGTGTGTGTGTGTGTGTGTGTGTGTGTGTACGGCCTCCCCAAAACGCATAAAGAAAACATCCCTATGCGACTTATAGTATCTAACCTCGGAAGCGTCACCCATAAATTAGCACTTCACATATTAAAAACTCTGGTGACCTTCTAAAAAAAAAAAATATGGACATACAAAATAAAACCATGCATAATTTAGACATAATTTCTCTCTACACCAATATTCCAATCAAAAAATGCCTTAATCTACTCCACAAGCACCTAAATAAAATTAAAGCCGATCTACCTTTCTCCTCGGATACATTAATGCAAATGATAAAACTCATCACTGATAGGACCTATTTTCAGTTTAATAATTCTTACTACAGACAAAAATTTGGACTCCCTATGGGTAACACCCTTAGTGGTGTACTCGCTTCCTTATTTCTAGAATTCCTAGAGACCAACTCTTTCAAATTCAGACAACCTAAAAACTCCACATACTTTAGATACATAGATGATATTCTTATTTTTCTCCCCATAAACGCAAAAATAGAACAACTTAGAAATAAATTAAATCCAGTAGAAGCATCCATAAAATTTACACATGAATCCGAACAAGACCACTCCCTAGCTTTTCTAGATATACTCCTCGTCAGATCAGAAACCGATCTGAGTTTCAAAGTACATAGAAAGACCACACACAAAAACGATTATATTCACTACTACTCGCACCACAATGATAAAATAAAGACTGGCATGATTATTGGTTTTTCCTTGCGTGCCTTTAGAATATGCAGCCACCAATATATTAATGATGAATTTCAATACATTACGATTGTTTTAAAAAAAACTACAGTACCTATCCTATTTCATTTTTTACGCAAAGAAAAAAGCAACGAAAATACACTATAATATAAACAGACAGAAAAATAAAACAAATACCTCACTATTAAACAGACATCTTTTCATTCTCACCCACACTAAAAATATCAAAATCTACGACACTCTTAATAGACTCCTTGATACAAACAACTTCCACAACAATAAAACAGACATTTAAAACTACCAAGCACTCTCCCAAAACCCTCACATCCGACGCCGGTATATATTCCACCCCATGTAACAATTGCCAACAAGCATAAATAGGTGATACACATCGTAAATTGAAACTAAGACTTTACGAACACAAAAGAGATATAAGGAATGGTAACGTCCTAAATGCACTCTTTTGCCATTGTACAGAACACGATCATTCATTTAATTTAGATCATGCGAAAATTATAAAATACGTGATAGATAGAGCTAAAAGTAGACTTATAGAGTCAGCACTAATATTAAACACTAATACTATTACGCAAAGAAAGGGCTTCTACCATTTAGCCCCTAGTATAGGGAAAATAATAATCAAAGAACAAAATATCAAAACAGACCTTGGTTAACCGTTTTTCCTTAATCCTTAAATAATTCAACAAAATGAATAAGTTTAGAGAAAAAAAAAAGTGTATATATTAATTTAACGTATTTTTGAAAGTGTATATATAGATATTGAACAACCCAACCTTTCCATACGCACACAGTTTCCTTCCCGATATGGGTAGGATTCTAACACTGTTTCCTTTTCATATGGTCTACGATCGTTTTCTTTTTTTGCATTTTTCCTTTTAATATCCTGAAGATGTCCTCTGCAATAGGGACGAAACGTTGATCATTTCATAAATTCATTCGGTTTTTCTTTTTTCAAAACAACATATATATATTTGTAGATTTGTAGTCATCGACATACAGTCCTGTCTCGTTGTATCACAACTCATCAGTGCCGCTAGACTAGCACCTCTCCCAAGCCGAGGATTGAACCTAAAACCATCGCGTTGACAGTCAGCAGTTCTACTGATCGACACACAGGCGCGTCGCCCGTAAATAAGTTCGCCAAATGTCTAAACAAACATCCGTCAACGACTTGGATATATATATATATATATATATATATATATATATATATATATATATATATATATATATATATATATATATATATATATTCGTGTTTCAAATGATTCCCATAGTACTAGGTTTGCGAGTCACCTTTGATCACGAGGAAATGAAACAAAAAGTCCTCACTAAAACAACAAAGAAACAGGTGTGCGCGCGCTCATTGGCTACAATGCATAGTTGTGTAAATAACAAAGAATCTGATGGTTAACTAGCAAATCCAGTACCACGGGCTATATACAAACGCAAACCAACATCAACTCCATGCAATAGCCGAAAGAATCCACACGAGGATGAAACGCGGAAAATTCCGTGTAGCTGAATTGTCATATATATTTTTATAACGTACTATATATACTTTTTTTTACATGCTTATATATATATATATATATATATATATATATATATGTGTGTGTGTGTGTGTGTGTGTGTGTGTGTGTGTGTGTGTGTGTGTGTAATACGTTTATGTTCCAGAAATGAATAATTGGAATATAAGCATTTTTTATCATTTCGCTGCGGGTTAATAACTAAATTACTTATATCAACAAAATATTCATTTTCAATGTTTCCAGCTCTTATGTAAGTATTTTCCATCTACAATTTGTGATATGATCCCTCCCGTCGTAGATAAATAAAAATGTTTTAAAGTCCCTGAAAAAAAAAAAAAAACGCCAACTGAGAACGTTGTCAAAATCTAGTTGTAAGCAGGGCGTAAGACGAGTGTCACTTTCAACTGCGATAAGTTTCAGATTCGGTGACTGTTTGGATTTGATGGGATAAAAAATGGAAATCCAATCTGCGAATTGAAACGATTTGATTTTTTTGCCTGCTGTTTTCTGCTTGGAATATTTCACCACCAGGAATTTGGTATCCTAGACGGAGATGTCGTTAAAAGAACGCAATCCGGCTATCTATCTATCTATCTATCTATCTATCTATTTTAAACTCTATTAATATCTATTTCATACACAATTAATATATATCTAAATATCTATCTCAAACTTTATTAATATATACGTATCCTCCACGCGCACACACAAACACACATATATCTTAAACTCTACTAATCTCTACTAATATCTATCAATTTATATATCTACTTTAAATTCTTAATGAAGACACACACACACACAAATATATATATATATATATATATATATATATATATATATATATATATATATATATATATATATACTAGCTGTACCCTGCCACGCGTTGCAGTGGATCAATTTGGTGTAATGGAAAAATTTAATAAAAAGAGAAAATGCATGTTTCTTATATTAGTACAGCAATCCACTGCAAAAAGTTAAAAAGAAGGCGAAAATGAAAAAAAAATTGTACTCTTGCAGAATTTGATCTGGATCCTCGGGAGTTTCTGTCAATCGTTCATGGTTTGGACTTGACCAACAATCAGTGGATGAAGCCGAACGTAGCAAAAATGTTGAAACGCTAAATGTTTTTTTGTTGTTGTTGTTTTACAAAAATGTTAGTTAGTAATTAATATTTGGTTGATGGTGGGGGGAGGGGGTTACTATACACAGATTCGACAAAGTTGTCCAAAAACAAATAAATGAAAGCAAAGGTAAGTTACGTTTCTACCTAATTGGATAATTGTTTAGTGTTTTTATGTAATGTAAAATGTTTAATCGGCTCAAAAAAACAGAAATGGTCGCGGACTCTGTTTTGGGAAAGTAAGTTGAAAACTAAAAACTATACAAAACAGTGCCTGAAACACACCGAATATATGTTACCATGACATAGGCTGGCATAATCGGTGGGTTTCTGACAGTATTTTGTATAGTTTTTTTTAGTTTTAACTCACTTTCTCTTACTTAAAGTAATCAACAGTGTCCACCACCATGTGTAGCTTTCAAATACCCCGATAAACACTGTTTTTCGAGCCGACTAAACGTTACATTAAATGAAAAGGGTTTGTATTACTAAACACAGATACAAAGAAGTTGTCAAAAAATAAATATATATAAATAAATGTTATCAAAGGCAAGAAAAGTAAATGTTCTACCTAACTGGATAAGATTTTAGAGTTTTTATGTAATGTATAATCGGTTCAAAAACATTCAATGTTTATCGGTATATCTGAAAAATACAAATGGCGGCAGACTGTATCGAACACATTAAGTTTGGGGAAATTTTGGGAAAATGAGTTTAAACTAAAAAACTATACAAAATACTGTTAGGAACTCACTCAATATATGTTACCATGACGTAGGCTGGCATATAATCGGTGGTTTTAAACTTTTGCTCGATACAGGTGACGACTTTTAAAAATCCCTTTTAGTGATTACCTGGTTTGAGGATATTTGTACAACTAAACGGCAAATCTGCTCCAAATAATCCGGTATTATTTGACTTTACGGCCCGTTTCACGTTCATATATAACGAAATATTTTATTGTAGATTTCGGTGTGCTAAGAACGAATCTGCAACCGTTTTCGTAGCAAAAAGAAAGTTTTCATGATATTCATGAAATTACTTTTTCGAAAAATGTGTGATCACTTTTCAATGTAAATTTAACTTAGAATGAGCACCCACTTTCTGGTCACCTGAGAGAGGGGCATTTTTCTGTGTTTCTTGGCTAAAAAGTTTTTTGTTTGACTTCTTTTGCATGGTAATAACCCCTGAACTCTGGGACTATTTTCCATTTCACAGCCATAGCCTTCGTTTACGCTATGCGTGAGCATAAACGAAAGCTGTTTAGCCAATAAACATGGGAAAAAATCCCCCTTCTCTCAGGTGGCTAGAAAGTGGGTGCTCATTTTAAGTTAAATTTACATGGAAAAGTGATCGCCATTTTTTCGAAAAAATAATTTCTTCATATCATAAAAACTATTTTTTTGCGACGGAAACGGTTTGCAGATTCGTTTTTAGAACACCAAAATCTACACAAACATTTTTGTTATTTACGAACGTGAGACGCACGGCCCTTAATGGAAAATTATATCAAAAATCCGGGGGAAAATAGTTTTCAATAAAAACAGCAAATGAATTCGATAGAAAAAAATGGATGCTATTTTTTTTTCTTTTTTCTGTGTGTTTCTTGGTTAAAAAGCTTTTTGTTTGATTTCTTTTCATGGTATTAACCCCTGAACTCTGGGACTATTTTCCATTTTACAGACGTAGCCTTTGTTTATGCTATGCGTGAGCATAAACGAAAACTGTTTAATATGCATTCGCGTACCAAACTTCCTTGTCGAAAAACCTTTAAGCCAATGAACACGAAAATAAATGCCCCTTCCTCAGGTGGCCAGAAAGTGGGTGCTCATTTTAAGTTAAATTTACATGGAAAAGTGATCACAGACTTTTCGAAAAAAAATTTTCTTCAGATCATGAAAACTATTTTGGTACTTCTTGGGCGTTGAGTTCCATGGCGATCCGCAGAATTATTTAATGGTCGTTCCCTTAGTACCCCCCTAGTCAAGGCTAACGCATGCGCACGTAACATTTTTTTATTTATTTACTTACATGGTGGAGTTTCTATACTGATAGGTTTTTTGAAATTTTTTCACTGGATTATTATTGATTGAACACTAACCAGATTATGAAAAAAAATTGAAAAAAAAAATCATTTCAACATTTGAAAGGGGTACTCACTTTTTAGTTACCACGTTCTGGTAAATCGGTCACTCATTTTTTTTTTTTTCTAAATACGGAAGTGTTTTCGGGAGATATAAAATGGTCGCATGTTGAAGAAGCAATGTATCGGGAGGCGTACGGGATGAAAAATTATTGGTAAATTTTTAGATTAGGTCCACCTCCTCAATTTTCTTTGAAATGATAACTTGAAATGGTTTTCGTATTCGGCTGAATACGAAAATCGCATTGAAATTTTGCAGAAATAAGTAGTTATCAATATATAAAAAGTTGTATTATGCATTGTAATCTTTGGCGGCCATCTTTTTTACATGCGTGTATTTGTTTATGGCGCGTGTGCACGTAAAAAGATGGCCGCCGAAGAATACAATGCATAATACAACTATTTATTTCCGCAAAATTTCAATGCGATTTGCGTGTTCAGCATACTCGGAAACCTATAAATGTCGTCATTAAAAGAAAAATTGTGGAGGTGGACCTAATCTAAAAAAATACCAAATTATTAAACATTTCTCCAGCATGTTAGTGAAATTTATAATACTTTAAAAAAAATAAAAAAAACAAAAAACAAAAGTTTGGAAAAAAACAAAACAAAAAAACTCACCTTCATAAAAACAATAAAAAAGAAACACCCACAAACTGACTTTTAACTAAATAAGTAAAAAAAATTTTTTTTTTAAACTCGAAACTTTACTTTCATAAAAACAATAAAAAAAAAGTCATGTTCAATCTACTTTTTTTTCTTTGAGAAACAAATATATTTCTGACTTACAAATGCGGTAGAGGCACATATTATTTTTACTTTCTATGGTTTTGATATACCGCGTTTTTATTGCTTACAAAATGGGTGACTGATTTATCAGAACGTTGTAACTAAAAAGTAAGCACCACTTTCAAATGTCGAAATAATGATTATAGAAATTAAGCATGGGAGTGATGGTTGTACAACGTCGCCTTTCGCACTTTTACAAACATTACGTTAACTCTTTTCATAAATAACTTTTTAAAAAAAGTAACTAAACCATTTATTGATAATTTGTCACGTGTACAAACATTTATTTATTTACGTAGGCTTAACTCTTTTCATGAATAAGAAAAGTTTTACTCTTTAAGAATAATAAAAGGAAAAAGTTACTGAACATTTATAAAAGGACTTACTTGTTTTCATGAAGGCCAGAGGAATAGTTGTCCGAAAAGTCGTGAAACAACTAATAAAGATGAGAATAATAGTCCGCAATAAATAAAAATGGTGCTAATGCAGAGAGCGATCCGCGCTATTTTTTAAATCATATTTCCACGTTTAATTAACGTTTTACGATATGTTTTTTTTATTCAATTGTAAGGTTAAAGTACAGAATAGGTACAAAACATCCTCCCCTCCCCATGTTAAGAATGACTTTTTAAATAATAACATTATTTCAGCACGGATCACTCTCTGCCTGAGTATCATAAAAATTAATACAAATAATACTTATCTCAATACGTGAAAGGCTAATTTCTACTGGAAATAAAATGGCGATAATCTCGCAGTTACGAAAAATATTTTTATTCAATTTAAAATTTTTATAATTCGCAATGTGAAATTATTTTAATAACATAAAAACATTCCTTGACTTTAAAAATAGAATTTCTGAAAATTTCAATTAAATTGGTAACGTAGAAATATGGTTTTATTCGCTTTTAACGAACCAAAATTACATTTATATATATGTAGATTACGTTGGTGCAAAAATTTTGTCGTTTCTTGACGTTCAACTTCAAAAGATCATAACTCCTTTCATACTAAACTTTATTAATCGAAATAAGAAACATCAGAATCGACACATTTTTGCCAACCAGAAATAAGTTTTTTATCCCATTAGCATCGAAATCTAGATTTCTGGAAACGATGAAGTCATTGAAGGCCGATTCGGCATCATCTTCGTTTTTGATGCATTTTTTAGCAAGAAGTTATCGAGATGATTGACAAAGTGATAATCGATGGGCGAGAGATCCGGTAAATATGGCGGATGAGGCAAAGTCTTGTAGCCCAATTCGTTCAGCTTCTACACAGTTAGTTAAGCAACATGCGGGTGAGTATTGTCATAGAGGAGAATTCGTTCCTTCATATAGACCAATCCCGGGCGCATGCGTTGGAGCTTCTGGTGCATTTCGTAAATTTGTCGGCAGTACTTCTCCGCCGTAATCGTTTCGTCCGGATTCAAGAAGCTGTGATGGATGAGACTACCAAACAGTCACCATAAAATTTTTGGTGCAATTTTGCCTTCAGTAGTGTTGTGTAGCTTCTCTTGCATCCAACCACTGTGTCGAACGTCGCTAGTTGTCGTAGAGTATCTACTTCTCATCACACGTCCCAATCCGCTCAAAAAATGGGTCGTTTTTTGTTGCGCAGAAGGAGCGTAGACGACACTTGAAAACAACGATGTTTTGATTATTGTTCAATTCATGCGGAACCCATTTATTCAACTTTTTTGATTTCCCTATTTGCTTTAAATTTTAAACGGCATGAGTGGTAGACCTCGAGTTTAACAGCAACTTCTCGTGTGGTTCTGCGAGGATTGGCTTCAATTAAGGGTTTCAAATGTTTGTTATCAACCACAGTCGGCCGACCGCGACCGTCTTCATCTTCGAGGTCATCGTAACCATTACGAAATTTCTTGAACCACCGTTGTGCCACACGCATCATTGATATATGAGCTGTCTCGGCAGCTTTTCGGCCTAGTTTGAACTGGAACAAGAAAATCGTGCGGATTTAAATTTTGTCCATGCTGTCAAAAAGCCTTAAAAAATGAAATTAAGAATGTTAACGACTAACACAATTCAATAGAGCAAAACACGCGCTTCAAAATGATATATAACAATATAATATTCTTCAAAATGATATATAACAATATAATATTCTTCAAAATGATATATAACAATAAAATATACAATAATGAATTAATTCAGAAATCTATAAATATAAAAGCGAAAATGTATGTATGTTCGCTTTTTCTGTATGTCTACAAAAGGCTTATTTCAGTGAAACGGTCGCTCACTTAACAACTTTTTAAAACTTTTTATATCACATACAAATCGTAATATCTCACAGTTAACAACGAAGCTCACCTGTCTATTTAATTTGCTCGATTTCGGGAAGATAAATATTCAATATTTGTCGCTCGCCGCATGTGGCTTAGTCTTTTTCCTATAACATCTTGGGGGGTGGAAAAAGGCGTTCACCAGTAAATGAAATCCCGCAGTCAAACTGACCTCATTAACTCATTAAAACGAACACCTGCTAAATCCAACTAATTATATAAATTCAAACGTGATTCCGTAAGTATGTCGCGGTGGGTCAATTTCGCACGATTTTTTTTTTTTTCACAACTTTGCCACAACGGTTCGGGTTCGATCCTCATATTTTTTTTTTTTTAACTCCCTCGCTAGTCATATATAAAAGAAACATGTGAGAAAACCATATTGTTTTTGCATCACTTATGAGTTTGCTATTCATATTCTTGATTTTATTTACTCAATGATTGAAAAGTCATTCGCTATTTTTAAAAATGATGTAATTTATTCATGAATCATAACAAAAAGTGAATATAAGAAGAATGTACCTTATGTGAGTTTTTATTTCAAATTTTGTATGTTTACCTCGATTCATTTTTTTGATTCTCAAGCCGTTCGGGAAACGCATCAATTGATTTATCTAGAAACTTTTGTGGAATGGCAAAAACACTTCTCATAGTCGTCCTTCAAGTTCTAAAGTCGGCGACTTCTGAAAGCAAAATATTTCTTTTACCAATCCCAAATAAAAAAAAAATGTTGCATACTGTTAAATAATGGCTTATAGCCGGCCATTCATGCGGATCACGTCAACCTAAACATCTCCCAGGAAAATTTTCATTTAGCAATTTACGGACATATGCGGAGAAGAATCACTTTGCAAAAAAAAAAAAAAAAAAAAAAGAATTAACACCATACAATTTATATTTCTTTTTGAAATCCTTTGAGATGAGTCTTCATCATTTGTGTATTCAGATTTTTTTTTTGCGGACTATCATCCTCATCTTCATAGTTGTTGTTTCACCATGTTTCGGCCAACTTATCCCCCAGCCTTCTTCATGTGATTAACCGCGACGGGGCAGGAATGCTGAGTCCTGTAATTGTATCCCCAGTGATTACTGCCTTCCATAGTTGTTGTCTCACCACGTTTTGGCCGACTAATCCTCTGGCCTGATTTGGGTAGGGTTGATACTGCTATCTTCAGACAATGATCAGCCGGCACCGTAGAAATTCAGCGCCTTTATTCATTATGTGAGATTTATATATTCATTGTTTTTCTTTTTTTCAATGTGATTCATAAATAAATGACAAAAGTGTAAAAATAGGTAGTGAATTTTCAATTACCGTATATATATATATATATATATATATATATATATATATATATATATATATATAGTATAAATATTAATAATTGCTTTATGCCTATAAAAACTAGTGTTTCATACTTTCGCAATCATCAGTACAGAAAGTGATAATCAGTGCTGGTCGAAGGAATTGAAGCCAACTACAAAGTTATCGTTGACTCCGTTTGCCCTAGAAGGAACATACGCAAGTATGTGTGTGAATGCGTACAAACACAATCGTGATACTTTATTTTAGTAAGGCTCGTGTGTCACGTTTAGCTTCATAACTATTTTTAGTTTTTGCCACCTCAAAGGAATTTTGTCACAGCGGTTTACATTTGAAATACAACAGATAAGAAACATGGCGGACAATGGGGACCAACTTTGATGGGAGGGGGGTTACGGTGACTATTTTGAACACGAAGTCCGTTGTGTTTCGATGGTTGATGAGATCTGAATGAAACCGTTCAACTGGAAACTGACAAAAACGAAAGGATGAACAATAAGATGTTTTCCTTCAGATGTTCCGTTCAATCTGCGCATTTAACGATGAAAATATTATTTTAAGTTTAAGTGTGAATGACAGACCGACCAATGTGCTTGCGGACAGAGCTTTTTTTATAGAAATACTTGGACGCATATAAAATAAAGTGCGCCCATTTAATTATGTAATTAATTTTGTACTTATGCATGGTGGATTAATAAAAATATTATTTCATATTTCTGATTGACGCACTGATGAAAGTTTGATTTCGTATTTATAAATGATAGACTAATAGACATTTTAAACACAGACGTGACAGATTGACCAACAGGTAATTCTTCTAACAAAGAGCTTGTACGCATCTATCGTGGTATTTTTTCAATGAACTTGCAAAGCGAGTGTGACAGATTTACAGACCGATTGACATGCGAGGGCACATCACACAAATCGGGATGAAGGGTCAGACAGTGAAACCACTTGTTTGAAAGCGGCATTTCAAGCAATTAAATCCCGGATATTTCTTCTTTTTCTTTTTCCTTTTTAAAGCAAGGGGCCAAACGGAAAAGGACAAGAAAGAATACATTTTCGTGAAGAATAAAAAGGAAAGAAAGGAAACGATAAAAGTAAAAAACAAAAAAATGCTAAAAAATATATAGTGTTTCGAATTGGAAATAACGAATGAAAAAAAAAAGGGGATTAGATTAAGAATAGTGTCCATTACACGGAATCATTATCTAAAATAAATGCGAATGGAATACTAAACATAATCCCACAAAATTGATAAATAAATATAAACATTTAATTTTAACATGACTCTAGCGTATAGTTTCGGACTCCACATTTATAATATAATACGATAAGCCGGTTACTGACGTATGACCGGCCTTACCTGTTACACTAAATGTCTTCGAAACGATCCCATGAAGATGTGAAGATGGGCCAGTCATTAGGGTCTGTGTATCAAGAAGAAAATCATACCTGAGATGTTGGATGCAGGTGTGTGGCTCCTTTATTATCTCAGATGACATCTTCACCCCGATGGCATTCTGGCTGGAATCTTCTTCCTTCGTCCTCCGGACAATTCATTGTTTAATGGAGACATTTATAGAAGACACAAGAAAACAAACAACACGACCCAATCGTCATACATGAGAAATACAATAAACTATTTATTCTACAAAATGTATACAATATGAACACAAAGGCATTTTAAAATTGATAATCTTCAGAATTAAACTAAGTAACCTAACTAATGATGAGAGGAGGGGGTGCTCCCCTCCTCTCATTTACAGAGGAACAGGAAATACATGCTCACCTCATGCTGTCTGGACGAAAAAGAGGCCGATAGAGGAAAGGGGATTCTGGGGTTGCATCTCTGTGTATCTCCCCGCCTACAGTCAAATTACCACCTGGCCATGCAGGGGGGGGGGAGGGCGCATAAGCAACTACCGACCGTGGCACGGAGATATAGTGTCACAATAACGCGAGACGTAATTTAGTTATAAAGTTTATTGATGAAGAAGAGAAAAAACAAAGTTTATTGATGAAGAAGAGAAGGCTTGTAACGATATGCTTAGTAAAATGCCAGTGTGTTAGGAATCATGTTTTGTGACGTCAGCGGAATATGGAAGAAAATTTTATTAGAATTAAATAAATAAAATTTCATAGTAGACTGATGCGAAATATCTGGATTCCGAACAAAATTATGTTTGGAATTTGAAGTAGAATTCCAGTAGTGACTTACATTTACCTTTCAGAAAATCGTAACAGTAAAAGGTTGTCATAATAATGTTTCGCTATCAAGTCGAAATAACAAACTATTAAAAATCAAAATTAATAGATAAAAAGATAGATTTTTCACCCGGAGAGAACTCTTATATGTCGGTACATCTTTATATAAGACTAGGATGGGTGTCCGGCGTTGCCCGGGGGTTTGAGGTGTATGCTGAGAAAAACAAAACAAAAAAAAGGTCAATTTTTTAAAACTTTGACCCCTATTATAACCCCTTAACATTTATTGTTTAGCGCTCAAATGAAGTTATTAAGTTAGATCTATGTCCAAGGAATCTATATCTAAAATTTCACGTGTTTAGACCCAAAATTGTAGGAAGAGTTTGGTAGAGTTCTCAAAGTTCAAATCGTTGAACTTTGACCCCTTAATCGCCAGATTTCTGTCCAAAATCAATCACATTGATTTTCTCAAACCTCGATACCTTGTATATCAAATTTCGAATCTGTAGGCTTAAAATTGACAGAGTTATTGCGTAGGAAAATGTACACAGACATACAGACACACGCACACACAGAGACACTTTCACTTTTATATATATATATATATATATATATATATATATATATATATATATATATATATATATATATATATATATTTACAAGAGCCTGCATGTGTGTGGGAGACAGAGAGAAGGAGAAAGAAAATGAGAGAGAGAGAGAGAGAGAATGAAAGCAAAAATGAAAATAGAGTTTAACGAGTACATTTTACTTGGTACGTTTTTTGCTGACATGTTTTATGAGGAGAGAAAAAGAAAGAGAAAGATAGAGGAAGTGAAAACCGCTTAAAAAGGAAATCCGTAATAAGTAATATAAACATACAAAGACAAATAGTCAGAAAAAAAACACAGAAGACAGATAAGGGAACGTACAGACTAACACATTTACGTTAAACCAGCTACTAAACAACTCAGACTGATCACCGAACGTAACAACAACTGATCAAAGCTAAAAATAATCTTTCGAATTCCGGTCCCCCTTTCATGAATTTATATTAAGCATTTATAATAGAATAGAGCTCTACGGTAACGATAATCGGGTAGGTTAACTAGATAAAATTAAGGAATATTAACTAGTTATACTTAAGGAATATTAGACTAGACAGTTTTGTAGGAAATAAATAAATATTTGACAGAAAATAATTTACAAAAACAATAAGCATTTATTAATAATAACAAACTACCTCGGCTGATCTAAAGCGTCAAAGATGACACAATTGGCAATTGTCTAGATAAAAAGAGGTTACTATTTTAGGAACAAAGAAAACAGTTGGTCATATAAGTAATCGAATGAGTCAGTTTGAGAGTCGAGAAGCGCGCGACAGACGATCAATATGTAGTAATCAGAAAGTCGGTTCTTGAAACCGAAGCAAATAATTATGAGCTGTAGCCCCAAGAAGAGACGATCTGGCAGTGCGACTCGATTTGACATGCGTTAGGGCATGTTGCTTTACTGGAATCGAGGTTTTTGATTAGCTTGGCAACATCACGTACAGATATTTGTATATCACATAGCATGTTTTCTGATACAGAAGGAAATATTGGGGGTTGGCGGCCTTGGTCGCAAAGGATAGAATTAGCGGAAAAGTTCTTGGCAAAGAGTTTGTCTTTGTCTGATGCTGACGAGATTACCTCAGGTCCATTGATTATAGTTGAGATAGAGCACACGCTTCTGTTCAGGATTCTGTTTGCTATTTGCGAAAACTGGTGGGAACCAAGCCGCTGCTCAGCTACTTTGGGCTTAACGGACTGAGCACCTGTAACAAGAAGTTGTCTCGCGTATTCCATTCGCATACTACTCGATTTCGGAGCTATTTATTCCGGCGTCTATAGGGCGAGAGTGAATTAACGATCAGTAACGGTCTCAAAGAAACACCACTGACGGGATGTCTGTCTACATATCTCTGTGTCGACAAGGAACGTTTTGCTGGACCGAGGTTAGTAGTTCGTTTACCGAACTGTCATATGTCCTGTGCAGTGTTTATTGTATGTATTAAGCACCTACCCACACACTCGCGCTGATAACCCGTGTGTACACACACACACACACACACACACACACACACACACACACACACACACACACACACACACACACACACACACACACACACATATATATATATATTATATCAACAATGATTATGCACCATATTTTATATATGCATGTAAACACACGCATTGATGAGCACATAACACATCACTGAATTCTTTTATATATTTATCCATATATAACATAAAACTATTATATAATATTATATACATAATATTATAATAGAACTAATAATGTCAATATTGGTTAACAAGAAGGGAAAGATCTGCTAGATTGTAGATGTTGCCGTCCCAGCAACACATAGAGTGAAGACCAAAGAGGTAGAAAAAGAAAGCATTTACACAGAACTAGCTAGAGAGCGTAAATGGATATGGAAGATGAAGAAAATTAAGATAACATAAATATTTGTAGGAGCATCAGGAACAATACTAATAAACGTCGAAAAAATGAATAGACGAGATTGGAATTAGAGGCTGACCGAGAAGCTACAACGGATAACAATAATATAAATGGCTGAAATATTAAGGAAACTCTTTGAGTGAGGAGACTAATATACACGATTCGCGGGCGCTGGTGGGGCATATAGAAACTACTGCAGAGGTAAAACACAAAGAAACACCACATGAGATCATGAAAACTGAAACTGTATAATTGTATAATCGTATGTTAACTCCTTTGCGCCCTCGCCTCTCACTTTTTTTTATCACCATAAACTGGTGCCACACCAAATAAATAAGGAGAGCTAAGGAGGCTGGAAAACTGAGGAAGGGAAGCACTAGCCAGTCTCCGTTGAATGAGTGCAGGGAGGACTGGGACCTTGGGGAGGCTTATTGCCACTCAAATCTCAGTGAAGACTGATGATAGCTACCATTAAAAAATCGATGCTAGACGACTATTGCAATAACGCAAACTGATTTGCAAAGGTTGGCAAAAGTGGTGAAGAGTACTGGAAATCTGGAGAGACTTGTTGCCACTCAGACTCCAGGAAAAACTACAGACTGTTTTCAAAAGGAATTATTAGATGATGGCGTGTGTGTAAACTCCTAGTGAATAATAATAATAATAATAATAATAATAATAATAATAGTAAAATTAATAATAATAATAATAAAAATAATAATAATAATAATAATAACGAGCAAGGTGTGTGGAAATTCCACGCAATAAGAAACATATTGAACTAATAAATATGTTTTGATAAAGCTGATATTTTTTTGGTTAGCGCAACAAATTAATTTTTAGGGCGGAAACCTAATAACACGAAGCAAATATGAATTTAACATTTTTATAAAAATCATGTCCATTGTATTTTGAATATAGAACTGACGCAGATAAGATAAATTAATAAATACTAATAAATATTCAGAAAGTAATATTGTGCTACATAGTTCAATACAAAAAAAATTAATTTACACTGTAAGCGATAATCTTTGACTCATTCAGTCCAGCGTTTCTTGGTAAACAAGGTTCTTTTTTGCTCAGCTTGTTTCGAATGTTCCCTTTTTAACGTAAACGTTCGCTGACTTCATTCTTTGGTGAAGAAGCACTGTACGTCGAAAATACTACGAGTTTCCTTCTCACACTATTACAGTAATGATCATGGATTATTATATTGGAGAACGCAACTACATCAAAGTGTAGTAACTTATATTCTTGTCTAAGTTTCCATATTTGTTATTTTTCAAGGCGTAGTGTGCGCACTATCTAAGAAAAAGACCAGCAGAATATTGCATTGATAACATAATATGCATAAAATAAATAATATTATTTCACTCATTAAATTGTGGTTATTTGTCATAAATTTTTCGACAAGAAATTTTTATTGATGAGGATTTTTGAAAATAATTTATTTAAAATTTAAAATAAATTAAATTATCCAACAACAATTGTTCTTTTTTTCTGTTAATGACCGCAAATGCTATATTATTATATTAAAAATATTAAATTCTGTAGAAAAAATCCCGATGAAAGTAAAAAAAAATCTACTTTATGATGGATTCACAGTTTGAAATCGAAAACTTACAAGTGGTGTTTATAAAAAAAATAAAAGTAATAAAAAATAAATAACTATCACATTTTCATTATATATATTTTTTAATTATTAATATATAACAAACTCAAACTCTTTTTATATAGTTTGATTTTTTTTTGTATTTTCTTTTATTTTTAATAATCAAATAAAACTTTGTATTATAGCTGGAATGTTTTTCAAATTAAAAATAATCCAACCAAACAATTTGGGGGGGGGGGGTGCGTTCTATTTTTGACGATTACATGTTATTTTATTGTAATTCGGAGTTAATGTTAAAAGAAGTTGGGTTAACTCTCTTTATTCAATGTTCACAAGCTAGTAAGATATTTAATTTAATCTACGTAGTATAAAATTATGAGGGACTGTTTTCTGATAAACACTGCTTCTCAATTTTCAATTTTCACAACCTTTTTTTTATTTTAAGCAAAATTAAAATTTGTGTGATATGCATAACAATATTTCCCAGTTTTTATTATTAAAAATTTCTCATTATCTCCCTTTATCTTTCTATCTTATTCCATGCCTTAATTCAATCATGATAATAATTTACCATATCAGAATCAATATTTGCTTTAATGCGCTACTGGGTTATCGACTTAACAATTTCTTTAGGCATAAATAACATGCGGCAAATAAAGATGATAAACGCAAAAATTCTTTGAATGTAGAAATGGCCGAGATATTTGGACATAAACCAGTGCCATAACGAATGCTGTAATTCAATGGTCAGCGTCACTGAAGCTTTGTTGTCGAGTGTCTGATTGGTTCTCGTCTCCAATGACAATAATAAGATCTTGATACCACACTGCGTTCGAAGGATGACTATGCGGGTGTAATCGACGATGATCGAGTGTGGAATACAATCTTAATTCTGTTTGAGTCAACGGCTTGTAGGACTCACGGCGGAGTTACCAATTTGTAGGCAATGACCCTGGACTCACCAACTTGTAAGGATGTGAATTGTCGTTAACCAATTCATAATCGGGATTTATCAATTTTTAGGACCGACGTTGCAGGTGTCGCAATCCCAATGAAGTCGAAAGTAGGTGTGTATCAGAGGGACCATTAAAGGTAAATTTAAGGGGATTTCCGATGAATAGAAAGGTTTCACCCATCCAAATCCTTACATAAAGAGAAAAATATAATCCAGAAAATAACGAAACTCAAGAAAAAACACGAAATCATTGTATCAGCATGAAATAAACAATATTTATTTACGTGTTAAAAATATTAGTTTAAATTATTCCAACATAAGTTTTTTTTTGTGTGGGATGTTCATAATGTAAGAATAGCAAAGTAAGGACTTCGTGTGAATCGCACAAGGTTTCACATTACTGATTTATTATGGTAAGAGTGTCACGCATGGCTTGGAATTAATATGACTATTTTCTGAGATAAACAGTCCGTAATCGTGAAAGTGAAAGCGATGCTGTTTTACGCTTAAATAGACGGAGTCCGGCGTATGTGACGAGCACGGGCAGCGGTGATATTTACCTGTAGAACTGCGTCCTGGACTGCTTTAATTTTGGCGGTTAAATCTTTATATAGAGGTGTTCTCGAAAGTTCCAGTCTGTTTGCTGTATCTCTACGCGAAGAAACGTAACATAGTTCAATTTTTCCATGTGTGCGGGTGGTCGTATCACGACGTTGTGTGCTATGTAGGGAGTTAAGCAGCGAGATGTCTGTTCACACTACATACGACATGAATGGAGCTCCAAGGTCTAGCAGTTCATGGAAACTATTAGAATAGAAGGTTTTCCAGGATTTAGGAACCTTAAGAGTGAAGAGGTTGACATTTTCTGCTTGTCAGGCTAGTCGGTGATATTTGCGTCGGGGGGGGGGCACACACGCTAGTAATTGTCAGAGCACATCCCATTAAAGTACTTGTAAAACAGTCACACGGATGCAATAGTGTGGCATTCGGGCAGCGGTTGGAGATTGGTTTATAGTGTGGGAGCTATTAGGTCAGTGACTATTTTTCAACTATGTTTAAGATGAAAAGAGGCTAGTGGTCTCTGCATCAGCTCAGATATGACGATAATACTGTATGCATGGGTGAATGGTACCTTTGATGTAGAATATTGTCAGGTGTGAGTAGTTTTCTAACACAATACTAACGCCTGAAAGTATCCTGTACCTCTACAAGACCACCATTCGCCCATGCATGGAGTACCGTTATCACATTTGGGCTGGTGCATCTGCTACTTGTCTCTCACTTCTTGACAGGATTCAAAAGAGAGTTGCCAACCTGATAGGTGCTGAACTGTCATCTAAGTTTCAGCTTCTGTCCCATCAACGAAATGTTGCATCCCTTTGCCTATTCTACAAGTACCTTAATGGTGAATGCTCTGACAAACTGCAAGCACTTGTGCCCCCTCGACGTGAATACCCCCGATAAACCCGACAAGCAGCTAAATCCCACCCCTTCACAGTAGAGATCCCTAGGTGTAAGAAAGTCTTCTACTCCAATAGTTTCTTCCCCAGACCTGCTAAACTTTGGAACTCGCTTCTGGGATTCTGCGTTCCCAACTATACTGACATGCAGAAGTTCAAATGTAATATGAACCGACATCTTGCCACTCATCTCCCTTCATAATACCCTTGCAACTTATGTCCCCGATAGTAGCCCCTACTTCAAAGTGGCACTGTGCCTTGTTTGGGGTGAAAATTGAATTTTAAAAAAACAAAAACAAAACAAAAAACAATAGAGTGAATCCACCCTTTTTGCAGCAGTCTTGGCAATATCTTTAATGTATTTGTTGCAATTCATGTCTATCAATGTTAAGCCGATGAGTTTGAACGATGGCTTCCCAGATAGCGTATTATTAATAATGGCAATTGATGGTTGATAAGGTTTCTTAAAATTGCCAAATGTAAGAAGCTTAGTTTTTGTAGCATTAAATGTATTTTTATCACTATTCCACAACCGATGAAGATCATTTTCTAAGGTTTCGGTAATCGTCTTGGATATGTGTACATTTGTTTTATCCTCGTGTCTGACATAAAACGCGGTGCCATCAACAAATATACACATCTCGGACACAATTTTATCACGGAGGTCGTTTATGATAAAAGAAATAATAAAGGTTCAAGATTATTCACCTTAATACCATTCTCCTTGGACGTACGGCCATCGATGGCATCTTCGTTTTTTTGTCTTGTCTAACTAGGGTCTGCAGAAGTTCAAGTGTAACGTGAACCGACATCTTGCTGCCCAAATCCCTACATAGTACCCTAGTAGTTTTTGCCCCTGATTGTAGCCCCCTACACCAAAGTGGCAATTTGCCTTCTTTGGGGTGAAGATGTAATAAAAAAAAATCAAAAAAAAATCTATGTTTCCGGAAAACCGCACAACTTTCGATGTTTTCAGTTACGATCCAGTGGAACTGGTATGACGTTCTCCCACGATTTCAATATCGCAAGAAAAGATTTTCTTGGTTCTAAATATTCAAGAGAAAATTGTGTAAATTATGGGAAGCAAACAAATATTTCAATCAGCTGCTGCTGATGCGAGATGTAAAGAAAAAACTATTTATAAATATCGGAATAGACACAATGCGTATTATTGTATTGCAAATAATTATTGCTGGTTTGTTTTTAAATAAGTATCGAGCACTCCAATTTTACTAAAAAAACAAAAGAAAAGAAGAGAAAAATATACAATTAAAGTGAGTGGAGGGCAATGAAGTACTTGAACTTTTGAAGTGCTATTCATTGTTGATGCTTGAAAAAATTAAAGTGGAGAATGGCTCTTACGCCACCGTCGGCACTTCTTGTCTAAACAACGTTCGTCCGTTACGCCCATATTCAACCAGTCTACCTCAGCATGTCACGAATTACACCTACGTCACCTACGTAACGGACACTTTAGGTAAAGCAATGTATCCATTCGTGTTTAAATACGTAAAACTAACAAAAATGTTATTTCAAATTGGAAATTAATAAAAGCCGCTCCACGTATGTGTATAATTCAAAATGAGACATTTTTTGTTGGCTGGTCTTTCAAAGTCATCGAACGTGGTTCGACTGATTAGTTATCTTTGTATGATTTTCGCAAACCGTGATGTTTATAGCAACAGTCGCCTCAACACCGTGCATTATGATCTTCGAAATCATATGTAGTACGCATGAATGGAGATATATCTGATTTATTAGTTTCATTATCACGTGGCAAAGAAATGATAGATGTCAATTGCTGAATAAACAAACTATATTAAATGAATACTGCTTTCGTCTTACTTTTAAAAATCGCATCTTCGGCAAAAACTTAGAAATATTAGCTTACTACATAACTGCATAATTTAAAAAGTTCATTAATTGCTAGTTGCATATGTCCAGATTAAAAAAAAAAGAAAATCTATCTATATATCTATAAAAGTAAAATTGTCTGTGTGTGTGTGCGTGTCTGTATGTGTACATTTCCTTACCAAACTACTCTGTCAATTTACAAACTCGAGATTTAACATAAGGAGTATTGAGATTTAGGAAAATTTTAGATGTAGGTTCCTTGGACATAGATCAAACTTTTTAATTCTATTTGAGCCCAAAACAATACATTTTAAGGAGTCAAAATTGGGGCCAAAGTTTAAAAAATTGACCTCTGCAGTCTCTATGAAATTAGCCAATTTTTGGTCTAAACATTTGAAATTTTACATAAAGTGTATTCAGACATAAGGCAAGCTTTTTAGTCTGGTTTTGGCTTACAATTCGGCTGTCAAGGGGCCAAAGTTCAAAAGACTTGACCTTTGCAGTCTCTAGCAAACTAGTCAGCCAATATTGGTTCTAAACATTTAAAATTTTACATAAAGTGTATTCAGACATAAGGCAAGCTTTTTAGTCTGGTTTTGGCTTACAATTCGGCTGTCAAGGGGCCAAAGTTCAAAAGACTTGACCTTTGCAGTCTCTAGCAAACTAGTCAGCCAATATTGGTTCTAAACATTTAAAATTTTACATAAAGTGTATTCAGACATAAGGCAAACTTTTTAGTCTGGTTTTGGCTTACAATTCGGCTGTCAAGGGGCCAAAGTTCAAAAGACTTGACCTTTGCAGTCTCTAGCAAACTAGTCAGCCAATATTGGTTCTAAACATTTAAAATTTTACATAAAGTGTATTCAGACATAAGGCAAGCTTTTTAGTCTGGTTTTGGCTTACAATTCGGCTGTCAAGGGGCCAAAGTTCAAAAGACTTGACCTTTGCAGTCTCTAGCAAACTAGTCAGCCAATATTGGTTCTAAACATTTAAAATTTTACATAAAGGGTATTCAAGCTTTTTAATCAGTTTTTGCGTGAAAATTTGGCTGCCAAGAATTTGAAACTCCTCCGCCAATTTTGTGTCTTAATACTTGAAATTTTAGATGTAGGTTACCTGGACATGAATCAAACTTTTTAATATATATATATATATATATATATATATATATATGCACATAAAGTTATAAACAGCATATAGGACCCGGGCAAAGTCGGGCTGGACTGCTAGTAAGAAAAGAAACAAAAAAAAAAAAAAAAAAAAAGCCCAGAAGATTGTTGAAGCTGTAGAGAATGGTTTGAATCTATAATCTATAATATATATATATATATATATATATATATATATATATATATATATATATATATATATATATATATATATCGTTTTCGACTTACGGAGAAAATTGATGCGTACTAATTGGTAAATTGATTTGGATGTAAGTCGGCACTTTGTATGCGTACTGCTATTATTTTAAAGTCATAGTTTTATTAACATTTTATTAGCTCCTTATTTTTATAATCAGATTTAAGTCTTATTTTATTCCATTGGATGGGCCCAGTACGTTGCTTCAGAATCATCGTTGGGTATTGTTACATTGCTTGATAAATTTTTTTTTTCTTTTTCAAAATCACTGACATGGTTGAACGTGATATCAGGCGCGATCAGATAAACTTTCTTTCCTTCATCGAACTGTTTTTGTTAGTTTTTTTTTTTTTTTTAAATCGCGATATCCTTTTGGGAGGTATCTTTCAATTGTACTAAAAAGTCAACACTGATCAAGACCCATAGGTCATTCGAGGTTAAAAGGGTAATGTTTGTCAGGTAGACAGTGAGGCAAACATATTAAGAATTGGAGACGATGGCTGAAACTGGGTAGAATTTGATTATTTATGATAAAAGCTCAAGATGGATCTGTTAACATTTGACGTGGAAACGACCACGTTGTAGTCAGCAGCAGACCGATAGCAGATTTAGGAAAGAAGCTCTTTTCATGGAAGATCCGTTCATCTTCAGGTACACAGGGAAAGAAAGTAAAATTATAGACAATGATTGGTTTGAGCAAGACGAGGTTTTCCTATGAGTCTATTACAGGGGAGGAAGGGAGTTAAATTGGAGCTGAGTTGAGCACAAGCCAAGAAAATGAAAGGCAACAACTGTAACGGTAACTGTATGGCTGCGAGAGGAGCATCACTAAACAGGTGTGTAAAAACAGGTGGAAGCGTGACAAAAATGTATACAGCATGTAGTCCAGGTTAAAAATGTATCCGTACAATAAAAACCGGAGACATTTTAACCACCAGGTTTATATAAATAGTGCTCTAAGATATATAGAGCTATTTAAATTAATATTTATTTATATAAATATTTTTATATTAGTATTTATCTATTTACATAAATGTGCAGGCCTTTACGCGTCTATGTAAATAACAACAACTAAACAGTACATCCATGAGGCACATGATAAAAATAGAAATCTTGATAAGGGCGAATTTCTTCGCCGAAATATATCGATAAACATTTTAAATTGCTTATTCTTTACGTTGGATGGCTTCAAAATGTATTTTCACGTACGTGTTCTTTTTAAATAAATATTAATACATAAACACACGTACACACACACGTACACACACGCACACACATATATATAATATTATATATGATATCGTATATATATGTATAATATTATATATATGATATCGTATATATATATATTATATATATGATATCGTATATATATAATATTATATATATGATATCGTATATATATATAATATTATATATATGATATCGTATATATATATATATAATATTATATATATGATATCGTATATATATATATATATATATATATATATATATATATATATATATATATATATATATATATGATATCGTATATATATATAATATATCAAGTTATAAAATATATATGAGCACGGTTGAAGTAAATACTTAAAGTTTACGCATAAATTTATATTTTCGTATATTAATTTATGTAATTAAATTAAGTATATATATATATATATATATATATATATATATATATATATATATATATATATATATATAGGGAATTAGACCTGGGGTCTAAAGAGCAGTGTTTATTTTAATGTACTAGTAAATGTATTAATACTATTAAAAGAAAACAGTGCTCATTGTACTGTAGATATATAAAAAGCTCGATAGGTATAGATATCCTAGAGCTATTTTAATATTGAGTAAAACGATTCATAATTTTGAATTAAAAATCAGTTTCAAAAGGAAAACAAAATCCACTAGATTGTACGATCGTTTCAGAAACGATGTTCATTTTATTCTAATAGACAATGAATATTGTTAATTATTTGACAAAACTTTTGTCCTTTAGTAATAAAGTCTCCTCGTGGGCAAAAATAGGGGGAACAGTTAAAGGCACCAAAATAAAACTAGCATTTCAGTCGTGTGTAAAGCAGGTATCCCTTTTATCTTCATTCTACAAATAACAGCATGCCAAAGGATAGACTTACTCAAATTAAAACAGATTTTAGAATGGAGTCCGAAATTAAGCCCAGCGTGATGATGCATATAATCCGATTGGAAAGCCTTCAAAATAGCTGAAATAATGAAAATTGTTTTTTTCCCCCGGACAGTGCAGTACCCTAAAGAGAAGTCGATCTTCAGTCAAATGGGATCGAGCAATAATTTTGTTTTTTTAATATGCAAATAAGTAAGATTATCAGATTTTTGGTAATTGTAATTGATGACCGGTCACTCGTTTAGTCAACGTTGGTGTATTGTATATTAATGAATGCATTTCGTGTGAGTAACTGATAATTAAAGTAAATTAGATGAAAAATTTATATTTATTTATTTATACCTTATGGAACATGTGTTCGAATTGAAGTGATTGTATAACCATTTACAAAACATCTTTATTTGTAATCTTTTTTATTCGTTTCTCATTTACAGTTTTGTTGCCATTAACCTCGACTCATACGACATAATCACGTTGACATACCGGTTTCGCCAGATTACTGAAGTTAAGCAACGATACGCCTGACCAGTACTAGATGAGTGACGATTTGAGAAGGCTAGGCGCTGTATGTACCGTGCCGAGTCGTAGAAATCTCCAAATTGGTATTAACTTGTTAGGGGTGGGGGCAACCCCGAATCAAGACGGAAAGCAGCGGAAAACTACCGTCTTTACTTGTCTTCCCAAGATTACAATGGTTCTACAATTTAGAGAACCGTGGTCGCCGATGCTGATAAAACTGCAGGGCCGCTGATGATGATGAACCACGACTTTGACGCATTTTTCCTTGCCTATGCTTGAGTATATTGCTATTTATTATGTTTTGCTATACCCTGTTAGACCAGATTGAACACTGGCATAAGTAGGTGTTTTGTTTGTGACACCATCATTACAAGATTTCCGTACAGTTTGGTTTCTCAACAGAAGCACTTCCTCCCTGAATGCATCACGCCTGAGGAACTCCATCTATCCCTTGTATGATAACCCTACAGAAGCTGAAAGTGGTGCTAAAAAACTGTACAGGGATTAGATTCACGTTTTTAATTATAAGAATTTTGTGTTTAATACACAGCAACTTCTCACTTCTTTCTACTCTAACAACATTTCTCTCATAGACGTGATATTGCTAGTCTCAGCCTTTTCTATAAATACTGATGACACGTATAAATGACACGTGATTTTCAGAATTGTATGATTTACTCCCTATCTGTTTTGTTCCAACTCGTTTGATTTATTGTTCCAATCATTTCAATCAGTTCGATGTTTTGATGCTTTGTACATTGTACTACAGGGTGGAACAATAAAAGTGTCGCACTAAAGAAAACAACACTATTTTAAAACTTTTATTGGAAAAATATCAATTCAGGTAACTTGATTATGTAGTAGAGCTGACATGTATTCAATATAGTTTCCGTCAGCCTCAATTATCGCCTCGATACGGGCTCAGAACTGGGAGCATGCCTTTTCCACAAGCGTCAGCGAGAGCTCAGTGAATACTCGGCGGATGGCGGCGATCAGGCTGGCTTTTGTGTTGTGGGAGGTCATGTTGATGATGTTCTCGATGTATGGCCAAACGAAGTAGTTCTGTGGGCTCAGTTTAATGGAGGAGGGAGCCAGTGATCAAAGGGTAAAACGTCGTAGCAGTCCTTCTGAAGCCAAGCCTAAGTCTATTTAGAGTTGTGATTCGGCGGTGGGTCCTGCTGTTTTTTTTTTTTTTTTTTTTTTTTTTTTACACAGAGATCACCACTTATCAAGGCCTGGAAGCCACTCAGGGATAAGGGTTATTGCAAGTACATTACGTTAGTGAGGAGATTTGATGAAGTGTTTACTTAAGGGGGCGGTTCATTAGGAATTTGTTAACATTAGACTTGAAGACATCCAAGTTGTAGTCCGGAGGGAAGCAGGCAGACGGAACAGAGTTCCACAGGCGTGCAGTTCTAAGAAAGAAGCTTTGTTCATGAAATCCGCGTTTTGATTTAGGCACAGATATAGAGTGGGGGAAATTTTTCACAGTGGATTCAGCTAGACGGGTGTTTTTCGTGAAAGATTGGCGAGGGGGGACCAGGGATTGGAGTTCAGACGAGCACCTGCCATGAAAATAACGATAAAACAAGGATAGGCTTGCAACGTCTCTTCTGTGGGAGAGGGGTTGCAGGGTAGAGAAAAGGGCATCCCCCACTAAACCATGAAGTCTATTTTGTACTCTGTCAAGGCATGATAGGCTGTTTTTGGCAGCTCCTGCCCAGATATGGCAGCAGTATTCCATCCTTGGCCGTACTTGGCTTTTATATAGATAGAGAATTGCATCAGTAGTGAGATATCTTCTGGAGCGGTAGAAGGATCCCACCATCTTTCCAGCGACCTTGGCAACAGACTTGATGTACATGTTCCATTTCAGATCAGGAGTAAAGGTCAAACCCAGAAGCTTGTCAAAACACGGGGCCTCACCCAGACGAGAGCCATCCATCACAATTGATGCCAGCTGGGGATCAGAGCGTTGATGATGTAAGGATAGGAGTTTGGTTTTGGATGCATTAAAGGTAACTAGCCACATCTTCCCCCACTGAACCACGCGCTCGAGATCAGAGGGGAGAGAATCAGATAGAACTTTGTCATTTACAGCCTTTGATGTGTTGCCATAGATGGTCGTGTCATCAGCATAGATGTCAACGAATGATTTAAGTATGTGTTTAGGGAGATCATTGATGTAGATCAGGAAGAGAGTTGGGCCCAGGATTGACCCCTGAGGGACTCCAGCATTAATATTGCAGGCCTCCGATTTTTGACCATCTACCACTACTCTTATGAGCCTATCGGAGAGAAATGATTTAATGATTGAAAAAACATTTCCAGTTATACCGTAGCTGGAAATCTTGTGAAGTAGACCCTTATGCCATACTTTGTCGAAGGCCTTTGATATGTCAAGAGCAATTGCCCTAGAAAGAAAGCCTTTGTCAAGAGATTCACTAATCCTGTGGGATATAACCGTCAGCACATCTGCGGTAGATCTTGCAGAGCGGAAACCATATTGTGTGTCACTAAGAAGGTTATTCCTGCTGAGGTGGTTGACTATTTCTCTATTTAATATGGATTCCAGCAACTTACTCATAACACACAGAAGACTTATTGGCCTGTACTGAGAGGGAGATGACTTATCACCTGAATTCTTAAATACAGGGCAAACTGATGAGGTCTTCCAGGGGGTCGGAAAGCACTTCTCCTTAAGGCAGCGCTTAAATAGTTTCGTAAGTATGGGAGCAAGTTCTGGTTGAAGCTTTTTTAACACTATAATTGGGATGCCATCAGGGCCAGTTGCTTTACTGGAATCTAGGTTTTTTATTAGCTTGGCGACCTCATGCACGGATATTTGTATGTTACCTAGCTTGTTCTGTGTTATAGGAGGAAATATGGGGAGTTGATGGCCTTCGTCGCATAGGGTAGAATTAGCTGCAAAGTTCTTTGCAAATAGTTTGGCCTTGTCTGACGCTAACGAGATGACCTCTGGTCCATTGATAATGGTTGGGATAGAACGCACACTTCTGTTCAGGATCCTATTTGTTATTTGCCAGAACTGGTGGGAACCAAGCCGCTGATCAGCTACCTTGGATTTTACAGACTGGGCATATAGCTCTCTTGCATTTTTTATTACTCTTTTACAGTGGTTGCTCGCAGTCCTGAAAGCAGCTTTAGTCTCAGTGCATCTATTACGTTGGTAGCTATGGAAAAAGTGGTTTCTTTGCGCGATAGCAGCAGCACATTCTGGGGAGAACCATGGCTGGCTGTTAGGTTTTTGTTGGAATTTTTTAGATGGTATGAATTGGTCTATGCCTACAATTAACCATTCGGTCAGCTCTGATACTATAGAGGACACTTCCTTTTTAAACATGGAATGCAGAGGTAAATCAGATATGAATGTACGGAAGCTATCCCAGTCAGCCATAGAGTATCGGTATACAGTACGGTGGAGGGGTACGCCTGGGGGCTTCTTACATTTCGTTTTTATCTTAACTGATACGACGGAGTGGTCGGAGGATCCTAGAGGAGAATGAACGGTACATGAACATAGCTCAGGGGACGTTGAGAGAAAAAGGTCTAAGAGGCTTGCATATTGATTGGGTGTATCGGGCACACGGGTGGGTTCGCGAACAATCTGAGTGAGGTCATAAGCAATGGCAGAATCATGACAAAACCTCCCCTCATCATCTGTCTTATTTGAATGGGTCAGCCATTCCACGTTATGGACGTTGAAGTCACCACAGATGTGGATGTTAGCCGAGGGATGTGAAGACAGTATGTAGTCTATTTTCTCAGATATGCTCTTAAAGATAGTAACTTCACTGTTATGGGGCCTATAGAGGGCAAATATAAATGCAGTGGTGTTAGCAAGTGCAACCCTGAAGCACATATAGGGTAAATTAGGATCTTCTCTAGAGATATCCCTGCCACATGGGAAACCATCCTTAATGTAGGCACATATTCCATGCCCATGGCGATCTTGGGAGTCAGATTTAGCTGTTAAATTGGAGTATCCATTAATTATGAACTCATCTAGGGAAGTGGTCGGCCCTATTCCAGTTTCACATAGAAATAATATGTCCGGTTTCGTCTCCTGTAATTGGGTTTCAACCTCTGGAAGGTTGGAACGTAGACCCCTGATATTGGAGAAGGAGACCTGGTAGTAGGGGTCTACGCTGGAAGATGGGGTTCTAGGTTTAATCGAGTTTTTATTCTGGAGATATTTCATGTTGAGGTTTGGGGATTTGTGGAATAGGTCGGCATACTTGGTTAGAGCAGTACAGAGAGGGAAAGTAAGAGAGAAAAAGACAGGAAAATTTTTTATTTGTAGCACACGAAAAGGTAAAGCCGTAACAATTACCCACTAGTATGGCATCGAGAGGCCCCACCAGAGACTACTGCATGGTCCAGATCCACTCACCAAATGGCAATACAGCAGTCCCAGTACTTTGCGCCTGCTGATAGGACAGCCTCCCTAGTGGTTAATCGAAGGTTCGGGTCCCTGACTATCAGGCGGATAACGTCAGCCCAGACAAAACGTTTACCTCCAGCACCCTTACTAGTGACATGGCAACAAGGACAGACAGAGACAGAAAAATATCCGACATCTCAGACTACTGGTCATTAAGTAGTACCGACCTTTAAGCAGCTTTTTCTTCACCCTTTGTCAGAAAAATCACTCATTGAATGAGGACTGAATGACAAAATAGGAGAAGCGAGAGTTACTGGAGCTGCCGATAACACATCCACTGTATTATCTACCCAAGGTCTGCCAGCGGCCACTTGCTTGCACCAAGAGATCACTACACTTTTCAGCTCATCCAAGTACACTTTTGTGTTGACTTTCATGCTGACTTCGAAGATATGAGGTGGCATGATGTGATCTTCTCTTGAAACCAAAGACCATGGCCGCTGCCGGAAACTTTGCTTTTATCATCCTTGGCACGTCCCAGTCATTTGTGGCAATCCAACGATGCCTTTTGAGGCTGCTAGCAATGGTTCTGTTATCATAACTTGAATCAGTAGAGAACATGGGTTGTGTAGCGGCGCATCTCCGATCTCGCTCGTTGAACATTGTGTCACTTTCAGACATGATAGAAGGCTCCTATTGCTGTTGAGATTTGAACACAACTGACCAACTAGTAGATGGTTTGCAAAAAAAAAAAAGAAAAAAAAGAAAAAAGAAGAAGAAAACCGGTTTTCATCAAACGAAAATGGAATCATGTCATCTTTTCTAGCGCGACAATTTTATTCTTACACACTGTACATCTTTCTATTCCAGTATCTTCTTTCCAAGAACCGTAAACTCGTGTAACTCTCTTCTCGGTGACCGCTTTCCTCCTACTTAGAATCTTGTTCAATAGGAATATTTTTTGTTTGTGATAACCATATTCCCCCTTTTTTTTAGCTCCTTATATCAAATGACTTCTCACTGTTGAACATATACTCTGTAAACAATCAACCAGACAATATGATCAGTGTTAGTATTATATATAGATAAGGATAATCAATTGCTGATGCAGCTGAACATTTAATGAACTTAATTGCTAAAGAATGTCAGATTATCATCGGGCGGTGACGGAAGTTTTGTGGTTAACAACATTGACTGACGACCGGGATGTTCCAGGTTCGAATCCAGTTGGTTACACAAAATAACGTTCACTTAGGATGTTGGCAACCTTCATGTTGTCTCTCCAGTAATCCTCGATATATTTCTAGAAATAATTCTGATTTAAATTCTGGGGAAACCAATGCCAACAATAGAACCTTCGGATTCATACGATATGATAATGGTGATGCTGATGATGATGATGATGGATACGAGCTAGATTACAAGAATGTCTATGTAATGCAGTTAACCACCACCACCACCGCCACCTATATATCAATACGCACCGTCTACTGTCTTCTAATGCCAAGAAGATTATATACACGCACTTTTTATTTGTTGAATTCGCTTTATTTTCAGTATATTTCGTTTCCACTAAATACCAATTTGTGTTTGCTTCTGCAGGGAGAAAACGAGAAATAATGAGAGAGAAAGAGAGAAAGAGGGTGAGGCTTATGATATTGCATATCCATATATTTCAAAAGTAATCTATACAAAATGAAGTATTTTTATTTACGATCCACATAAAATTCACCTCATATTTATTCTTGTCTCTAAGAAGACAAAATTAAAACCTATTTCGTTTGTTCATATTGCAATAATTTTTAGTCATAATGGGGTAGATATTCATCTGCTGTCCACCGCAGCAAACTGTGACACAAGGTCGGAAAGTGGATAGTAGGCAAGCACCCCTAAAGGAGGGACACTTTTACCTCAACAAAAATTGCCTGGGCACCCCCGTCGACCTTTCACCGGTAGGGGCGCCTTAGGCGACAAGCAATAAACTTGCTCCATCCGAAAGCCGGGTGGCAAGGCTTGGAAGGGTGGACCTCCTTGGTGATAACCAAGCGATGTACCTCAGTCTGACAGGTACAAGGCTAGTTCCAACCCACACCTGTCGGGCTGAGTGTCAAGAACAGATCCTTGACGAGTACTCCACCCTGTCTCCCTGCACCGAAGCCGCTAGGAGACACATCCCATTATTTCATAATGGAGTAGATATTTATTAACTGTCCACTCCAGCAAAATGTCGCACAAGGCCGGAAGGTGGAGAATAGGCAAGCTCCCCTAAAGAAGGGGCACTATTGTCTCAACAAAAATTGTCTGAGCACCACTGTCGACATTCCCCGGTAGGGGGGCCTCAGGCGACAAGCAATAAACTTGTCCTACCGGAAAGCCCGGCGGCAAGGCCTGGGAGGGTGGGCCTCCTAGGTAGTACCCAAGCGGTGTACCTCAGTCCGCCAGGTGCTGGGCCGAGTACTTCTACCCTGTCTCCCTGCAGCCAAAGCCGCGAGGAGACGCATGCCATCATGAGTGTTCATAATGGCGTATGATTCCCCACAATTGAGAGATTCTATTTATAAACGCTGTTGCTAGAAACTGACGAATCACATTAATTCACGTTCTGCTATCAACCAATCAGAAACCAGAATTGCTCCATAAAATTTAAACCTTTTTAGCAAGGTTGCATACGATTTTCTTGTGTCAACACGAGAGGATCTTTTGCTCTTTGCTTGCAAAATTATAAAGTCCGGAATCTGTACAGAACAACTGTCTACTGAGAATTCATCTCCAGGATTTGTATAAATTACTACCCATCAGAAACTCTTCTGAGATTAAACATGGCTTCCAATTCAAGAGTTCTCCCCTTGAGTGTTTCTTTCGGAACAAAGATTCGTGGCATAGTCGATAAAATACTTCGTAAAATTCAGCTGAAAAGTTACACTCTTCTGGAGGTTGACAATCAAATCTTTCATACGAGTGACATTAAAAAATACAATCACGAATTACTTAGGAATTCTACCCGGTCATTGCTGACTCCTGTGGATTAAATAAAGAGTACCGTTCGAAATTCCGAGCAAGTTCCAGAATTTGATAGAAAGATTCTCGACTTCGACAAAATACACCTGAATGAGTTCGGAGGTTATATCGTCCGAAACGCTGTAATAATATCACCTAAGATGAGAATATCATAATCCGAAAAATCCAAATAATACGGATAATCAATCCTCATCTTAAAAATTAATAAACGTTATTTTCTATAATTCACCATGTAATTTCTATAAACCTCTTGTAGCATTAAAAAAATTAAACTTTATGTATTGCATTTCTTCGAGGAGGAGGAGGAGGAGGAGGAGGAGAGGGGGCCTAGAGCGTAACCACACTTATTTGCCACTCTACAAAGATTTGTATAAATAAGGCGTACCGATGAAAACCGGCCTCGGTAATGGTTGATAAATGCTGGAGACAGTACTAATAATACTTCAAGCTCCCTAGGACCCCTCCTCGCTCACGGCATCAGGGATTTAAACTGACTCTTTTCCTTTGATGCGGTGTTGGCAGATAATTGAGAGAGACGGCTTTCGAGATGTGTGACTATGAATGACACGTGTACTCACCGGTTGGGAAAATAATGTGTCCCTATGAAGAAAACATGTGAAAAAATAGCGCCGCAAACTAAAAGAAAATAAAAATACGACACTACTGCCAATATCGGTCACGCTATAATAGTCACACTTATTCTTGAGAATTTGGAATATAATCCACACATACATATGCGTGCCAACACACACACATAAACACACATACGCATAAACACACACATAAACACACACACATATATAGAATACATTATATATTTTCTCAGAGACTACTGGACTGATTTGTCTGAAAATTTGTCTGAACCTTTGTTGTCTTAAGGCACGGCGAACTAAACATTACTGTATCCTTTGGATGCAAAGTTAGTTATTAATAAGGATTAATAGAGATTAGTCACCATAATACCACATTTACTCTAATAGTTTTTTTTTCGCAAACTACCGGGCCAATCTGAATGAAATCTTGGATGAACCCTTACTATAATTACGTGCAGCGAACTAAGGATTGTGGTATCCGTTCGATACAGTGTTAAGGATTAATAAAGATTAATATTTAATGCAAAAATGAGCACAGATTTAACCATATTCAAGCATCAATTTGAAATAAACACTCAGTTAACGGGCTATAACTTTTACTGGTTTTTAATGGGCTAAAAAGTATATATATATATATATATATATATATATATATATATATATATATATATATACTAGCTGGTCGCCTGGCGTTGTTCAGTTGCACTAGGTTTACACATGATATTTTGATTTATGCAGAATGCGTATGTATTATTATAGAATTATAGAATTAATCTTCTATGATAAGGAATAATTTGCCCGGTGGACTAATTTGCAAATAAATAAGTGAATTTAAAATAATAATAATAATCTCGTTCATCAAAATCCGTCTGTGTTTGTTTACAATATCACGTCAGCTGATATTTGGGCTTGATGTTCTTAAACATATTCGTTCTTCTCTTATAGACAAAAAGTAGAATTTTTACAGGGGAATATATTACGCTACATCGGCCAGTGTAACGTAAAAAAAAAAATAATTTTTACAGGGGAATATATTACGCTACATCGGCCAGTGTAACGTAAAAAAAAAAAATAATTTTTACAGGGGAATATATTACGCTACATCGGCCAGTGTAACGTAAAAAAAAAAAATAATTTTTACAGGGGAATATATTACGCTACATCGGCCAGTGTAACGTAAAAAAAAAAAAATAATTTTTACAGGGGAATATATTACGCTACATCGGCCAGTGTAACGTAAAAAAAAAAAAATAATTTTTACAGGGGAATATATTACGCTACATCGGCCAGTGTAACGTAAAAAAAAAAAAAAATTTTTACAGGGGAATATATTACGCTACATCGGCCAGTGTAACGTAAAAAAAAAAAATAATTTTTACAGGGGAATATATTACGCTACATCGGCCAGTGTAACGTAAAAAAAAAAAATAATTTTTACAGGGGAATATATTACGCTACATCGGCCAGTGTAACGTAAAAAAAAAAAAATAATTTTTACAGGGGAATATTTTACGCTACATTGGTCGGTGTAACGCAAAATATTCCCCTCTTAAAAATTATTCTTTTTTATCTATAATAGAATGACTATTATAAAAATCGTTTTTTTTTTCCGATTTTCGATACTTATCGGATGAATTTCTGTACAAAACATATCTAAGAACACTGCCAGACATATAAATTAGCTTTGTGTGAAATTTGAAAAAGATCGGCTCAGCCGTTTCGGAACCTATGAGAAAGGAACACACATACAAAGTGACTTATATATATATATATATATATATATATATATATATATATATATATATATATATATATATATATATGTGTGTGTGTGTGTGTGTGTGTGTGTGTGTGTGTGTTACAGATCAACCTTATACCTTAAATTTCAAACAGTGGGATCATTCCCAGGGAAAAAATAGTGGGTATTCTGAAATTTTTAGCATTTTCCTTCACTGACTAGCGTCGTGCATATTTTTATCGAAGGAAAAATTGATGGTTTTGGGTCAAAATATTAAACCGTAAATCACCTTTTCCGTAAATCTGAAGATTAATCTAATTTATAAAACTTACTATGTTTGTATATCTGTCTCCATTTTTTAAAAGTGCATCTCCTCCAAGAGGCAAGCAGGTCAAATTATTACATTTTATGGACCGTTCTTTTATGACCTTTTAGGAGGTAAAAATAGCTGCTAGGTGAGCAAAACTGAAAAAAAAATAATTAGAACTTGGCAGGCGTAAGTCGAACAAACGTGTATCTTCTACACATGCGCAAATATACGTCTATACGTTAAAGTTGGTTCATTTTTAACTATTTCTTATCCGTCTGTCGGTAACTCAAACGGTAAAGACTAAGGCTGCAGCGCTAAATATTTTGGTTTCGACTCTAGCTGATGACACATCAGTCATAAATTTTATTTTAGTTTTGTAATCACTGCTCTATATTGGGTACAATATAATAATCAACACAAAATTAACTGTGGATGCCAGTTCCGGTTGAAGCATTTTGACGACTATAACTGGAATATTGTCAAAACTAGTTGCTTTACTTGTATCAAGATTCTTAATCAATGTGTCACGAATAGTTACGTGGATGTCACTCAGATTATTTTCAGTCTTTGAAAAAAAATTCCGAGTTTTAAAATCTTTTAATATCAAATGTTAACTCACTGAAATGTTTTAAAAAATGCGCGAAAAGATTTACAAAGCGATGTTTACAGTAATGCACTAATAAAATAAATAAATGTGCGATTGTTTCATCTTAAATTGCAAAGACAAAGAATAAAAGAAGCGTTTTGGAATCGGAAATTAGGCTTAAAATTTTCAGATCTCGATACCGATTACGAGACCCCAAAATGTTCCGATTTTTCTGATTCCCGATTCCGATTAAGTGTCCAAACACACACACACACACACACACACACACACACACACACACACACACACACACACACACATATATATATATAGTCTTTGAAGTTTTTAACCTTTAAAACTATACAAAAAAATATTTTTTATCATTCGTTAGAAAACCATCTAGTCAGTAAGTCATTTAATCACCTGCAATCACTGCATCAACTCACTCTCGAATTTACTATAATACCAATAATTTATTTTTCAAGGGATCATCAGTTGCTTACCATGAAGCACTGTTTCGGGGATTTAATATATATATATATAAAGCTGAACGTCTGTGTGTGTGTCTGGTCACGAATAGGATCCTATATGGTTGACTGTTATAGAAAACTGATCACATATAATGATAGAAGATGTATCGAGACACAGAAATGGGTATGTTTGATCTGGCATAATGATGATTCATCAAAATTGTGGGGTCTGCGTACGCGCCTGGTCCACAAAGTATGGAAAAAAACGTTTACAAGTGTTTTTGACATGGATGTATATAATAATACTTTAATAAGTATATTTTAACTTAAATAGGGATGGTATACTAACATTGTGGGGTCTGCGTTCGCGTCTGGCCTCCATAAAATGGAAATAGGCACAAACTTTAATAAAAACTTTTCATATTTATCTGCGTAAGTATAATTTGATAATTATGTTTCAGTTTGAAGAAATATAGTATAATAAAATGATGGGGTGTTCGTTCGCGTCTGGCCTCCATAGAATAGAAATATGTCAGAAAGTTTAACAAGGTTTTTTAATATAGACCCACAGAATATTGTGATCAGGTATGGTATAATAAATTATGGATTTTATCTATTTTATTTTTAGTTTCATCATATTTTGCTTTGGTTTTGATACCTCCAAATTCGAAGCTATTTCATAACCTATCATACTTTCATAAATCAGAGTCCATTTTCTGTAGGCTGTTTTTGAGCCCAGTCAACGACAGGTACTTTTGCTAGTATATATATAAAACGAATTTGTGCTGAATTTAATTATTAGTAAAATGCTTTAATTAGTTGATTTTGTTTAAACAAAAAAAAACTATTCAGGCCAAAATAATTCGTTTGGAAACAATGCTAACTATCAGTTGTTTTTCTTTCGCCGTTTACAGTTTACTGTTCATTTTATTATGAAAAATAGATAAGAAACCGAATCTTTGAAAACAGAACTCGCAAACCAGGAAGACAGTTTCATCGTCAAAAGTAAGCAAGCTGATCTGAGTTTTATATTACAATTTATCTCTCTCTCTCTCTCTCTCTCGCTTTCTTTCTCTCCCTCTCTCTGTATATATATCTATATATCTATATATATATATATATATATATATATATATATATATATATATATATATGATTACTTAATTTAACCACATAAATTAATATACGAAAGTATAAATATATGCGTAAACTTTAAGTATTTACTTCAACAATGCTCAATACCTAGGTAGATAGAGCTAGGTAGTAAGTTATAAAATATATATGGCAATTAAGCTTGCTCATGAGCGACGGGTAGATGGTCTGGAACTCACTCTTGAAGGTTTTGAGAACTTCCACATACCGCTCCTTGGTGACTGTCACTGCTGCGTCAGATTCTTCGATGAAGATTGGTCCGATGATGCCTCTGGCCGAGATTGCAGCCCACACCGTGCACTTAGGAGAGTGCAGGGGCTTGGTGGCTACTTCATTAAGTCTGGAGGACACACAGAAGACATTTGTCTTTGAGTTCGCTTTTCCATCAAGATTGAAGTGGGCTTCATCTGAGGTCAAAGGAGGTTAAGGAAACTTGGTGTCTCCTCGATCTTCTCGAGCATCTTGACTGCCATAGCCTTCATCTGCTTCTTGTCTGAGGCTGTAAGGATCTGCAGCGTCTGTATTCTGTATGGGTAAGCTCTGATATCGTTCACCAGCACTCTCCTGCAAGTCTCACGGGACATACCGAGTGACTGACTTCGCTTACGTACAGAGCGTTTCGGATTCTGCGGGAGAGACTCTCTCACTTATTCGACCAGCTCGGCTGTTCGCTTCTTTGGACGTCCTGAGTGGCTTGGATGGTTCTCTCTGGCAGCGTTGAGGTTCTCCACGGTCCTATACTTCTCGAAGTAGTCCACTCAGTTCTGAATTCTGCTTTTGGATGGAGCCTTTTCACATTCGAACTGACGCATGAAACTGTCCTGGGTTTTCTTAAACGAGCCTGTCTTGTAGTAAAATTTAACACAGTGTATTCTTTGTCCCAGCTCCCACTGGGGTCTTAGTGTACTCACGTTTATTCTGTCATGTCCTGTAAAATAAGGGCAATCGGTGAATAAATAATGGAGATATCACATAAAGTGTACACGGGGCCCGTTTTTGGGGTCACCCTATATATATATATATATGATCAGATACTATAGTCCATGATCCCTAACGTGACTTTTTTTTAGTGGTACCAGCGAATTCACACGCTCAAGCAGACATGACACTGAAGACGGTCATTGCTATACATACATATATATACGTACACGCATACACACACATACACACACATATATATCGCTAAACATACACATACATACATATACACATACAAATACGTACACATATATGCACATATACAAACACATAAATTTAACTACATATACATACATATCTATGCATTTATACACAAACATACACATATGCATATATACACATGCATATACATACATACACACACAAACATATATACGTATATACATACAAACACACATAAACATATATACATGCATATACACATAGATATATATATATATATACATATTCATACACATATACATATATAAACATACGTACACATATACTTACATACACACACGGATACATATAATGATTGCAGATCAATTACTACATGCTTCCAACATTTGAAGCCTACACACGTCACAATTTTCCATTGCTATAGGACTATTTTTTATAGACAAATGCCTGAGGGAGTATCTATACAAAGATAATGTTACAGAGATTTAGCATTTGTGCAACAGTTAAATCTCTCTCTCTCTCTCTCTCTCTCTCTCTCTCTCTCTCTCTCTCTCTCGGTTCAAAATGTTGAGATCCAGCAGGAAGCAAGAGCAAGATAGTCAGCAACAAGTTAAACTGCAGACCAGCTTAATACGGGTACTGGTCTCCCGCTTTATGGTCTTTTAAATAAGAGATTTGCTTCTCCTAGAGGGGTAACCTTCACCACGGCGTACGGGAACCCTCTCCATCCCACATATACATGGAAATAAACACATGCATGCACACATACATGCATACACACAGAATGCGCACAAACATACATATGCATGTACACACATATGCAAACATATACACATAGAGGCACACATATAAGCATGTACTTACATATGCATACACACACGTACACATACATGTACAATACACATGAAGGAGCGTTCCAAAAGTCATATATCCTCAATGATCAGGATGAAGGTGATGGGTACAATTCAATGAGTTTGAATATATATATATATATATATATATATATATAAAGAGAGAGAGAGAGAGAGAGAGAGAGAGAGAGAGAGAGAGAGAGAGAGAGAGAGAGAGAATCAGACGAAAAATCCAAATGAACAGTATAGCGTTTGAAACGGCTGGTGGTCTTTTCTCTTTTTTTAAAATAAAATGTATGTGCACAAAAACTCACGTCCCGAAGGCAGACAATGACGGCGAACTTCACGCATTACTTTACAACTAAATATACATAGAATCAGACGAAAAATCCAAATGAACAGAACAGTGTTTGAAACGGCTGGAGTTTTTTTTCTTTTTTTTTTAAATGAAATGTTTGTACATAAAAACTCACGTCCCGAAGGCAGACAATGATGACGAACTTCACGCATTACTTTACAGCTAAGTATACGTAGAATCATATTATATATATATATATATATATATATATATATATATATATATATATATATATATATATATATGTAAGTAAATTTTTGGGACAGCAGAATGGAAGGAGAAATTTCAGAGGAAACATAATTTAATTTAAATACAAAAAAAAAACAAGAAATGGGCAGGTGAAATTAAAATTTTCCCTAAGCCTTATCGTCTGACCCTCTAAGAGGAAACGTCAGAATGATAGATTAAAAACTAAGAAAACGAATGAGGGAAGAGGGGAATTTTGGTTTCAGTTGGAAGAACAGTGGAGAAAAAAAAAAAAAAAAAAAAAAAAAAAAGTTCTCACTGTTCAGGTGGTTTTAAATCAATGAATATCTCCAACTGATGTCTCAGAATCTTTTGTCTACACAGGCTAGGTCGAGAGTTGTTAATAACTAACGCCTCAATGATATTGAGATGATAGTTCGACCTAGCACTGTATAAAACAGAAAACCACCCATCGGAATATTGATCGGCACACCTATTTATACTCAACAGGTGATCGCCAATGGCAGACTCATGAGCCTGGGAGTGCCCGGATGCTCTCGAAACCTGGTGTAGTCGAATATCCCGAGGGATATGTTGGGATATTCTCATTTCTAATCTTTGGGATGTTTTGCCAACGTAGTCAGCTCCACACTGACAAACGAATTTATAAACAACAGAGTTCTTTTGAATGGTTGGCAAAACATCTTTACGAAAAGAAGAGAAAAAGGTTCGAGTTGTGTAAACTACTCTAAGCATAGTAGCTGGAAAACAACGTTGAGTAGCAGAAGAAATCCTTTTAACAATATGAAGGTCATCAGGACCCAACCATGGTAATTTTAGATAAATGGGACAACGTGATGGACCAATATGTTTACCGCTATTAAATGTAGTAATTTTACGTTCAATAGTAGATTTTATTATATTAATGGGATATCCATTATTAAGAAAAATATTTGTGATTTCACCAAGTTCCGTATCAAGACGGTTTGGTGAACAAATCATAAGTACGGTTTACCCAAGGTCCATAAACCCAACATTCCTTTGCGACCCATTTTATCTATGTTGGGTTCTGCACAAAACGAACTTGGTAAATGGCTAGTTGATCTTCTTAAACCTGTGCTTTCTTTTTATTCGGTCCATTGTATCTCTGATTCTTTTCAATTCGTATCTCAGATACAAAAATTACCTTTATCTAAAAATACCGAGTTCTTGGCTTCCTTTGACATTAATAGTCTTTTTACTAATATACCTTTGGATGAAACCATTGGTATTTGTGCTGACTATCTATACCGTGGCCCCTTAAAATCTCCACAATTTCCTGAACGAATTTTCGTTGAACTAATGGAACTTGCTACTAAATCAGTCTCATTTAGTTTCAACAACATTATGTACCGTCAAATTGATGGTATATCTATGGGTAGCCCTCTTGGTCCTTCGTTAGCCAACATTTTCGTTAGATTTTTGGAAAACGAATTATTTTCCAAAATTACTAAGCCAGCATTCTACACACGTTACGTTGATGATACTTTTGCATGCTTTCCCTCTCGGAGCGAAGCTGAACAGTTTCTTCGTCTTCTTTGCAACCTGCATCCATCTTTACAATTTACTATGGAGGTTGAAGACTGTAGCTCTCTCCCATTCCTCGACGTTCGTGTTTCTAAAGTTGGTACTACGTTTGAGACCTCTGTTTATAGAAAACCTACATTTACAGGGCTCTATCTTAATTGGTTTTCTTTTGCCCCTCAGTCTAGAAAAATAAACCTCATTAGCGCTCTTACGCATCGTGCACTTATGATTTGTTCACCAAACCGTCTTGATACGGAACTTGGTGAAATCACAAATATTTTTCTTAATAATGGATATCCCATTAATATAATAAAATCTACTATTGAACGTAAAATTACTACATTTAATAGCGGTAAACATATTGGTCCATCACGTTGTCCCATTTATCTAAAATTACCATGGTTGGGTCCTGATGGCCTTCATATTGTTAAAAGGATTTCTTCTGCTACTCAACGTTGTTTTCCAGCTACTATGCTTAGAGTAGTTTACACAACTCGAACCTTTTTCTCTTCTTTTCGTAAAGATGTTTTGCCAACCATTCAAAAGAACTCTGTTGTTTATAAATTCGTTTGTCAGTGTGGAGCTGACTACGTTGGCAAAACATCCCAAAGATTAGAAATGAGAATATCCCAACATATCCCTCGGGATATTCGACTACACCAGGTTTCGAGAGCATCCGGGCACTCCCAGGCTCATGAGTCTGCCATTGGCGATCACCTGTTGAGTATAAATAGGTGTGCCGATCAATATTCCGATGGGTGGTTTTCTGTTTTATACAGTGCTAGGTCGAACTATCATCTCAATATCATTGAGGCGTTAGTTATTAACAACTCTCGACCTAGCCTGTGTAGACAAAAGATTCTGAGACATCAGTTGGAGATATTCATTGATTTAAAACCACCTGAACAGTGAGAACTTTTTTTTTTTTTTTCTCCACTGTTCTTCCAACTGAAACCAAAATTCCCCTCTTCCCTCATTCGTTTTCTTAGTTTTTAATCTATCATTCTGACGTTTCCTCTTAGAGGGTCAGACGATAAGGCCTTAGGGAAAATTTTAATTTCACCTGCCCATTTCTTGTTTTTTTTTTTTGGTATTTAAATTAAATTATATATATATATATGTATATCTATCTCTCTATATATATGTATATCTATCTATCTATCTATATATGTATGTATATCTATCTATATATGTATGTATATCTATCTATCTATCTATCTATATATGTATGTATATCTATCTATCTATATATATAGATATAGATATATACGGTCATGTATTAATAGAACAGTACCCGATGTACAGAACATATATTTAGATATTATTACGAATGTAATTAGGTTAGACTGTTCTGAAACTACCATGCTAACATGTAGTTTCGTGCCCATGCGATAATTAGACTATAGCACTTGGTTTCCATATCTATCTCGAGCTCCACTCTTTATATATCAAACAATATGCGCATTCATTTATAACAGATGTGAAGCCATCTGTCAATGTTATTTCACAGCTAAAACATGAGAGAAACTAAACGTACATGGACCAACTGTAGATCTGTCACTTCCATTATGTTGCAAAGTGAAATGTATTGGTTAAGCATGAAAGCATAGATAACGCCGTATAAACCTGACACAATACTAAACAAAAAGAAACCAAATTTAAAATTAAGACTACCATATACTTTATTCATTTGAGGCGTCCACATCAACTCATATTTATTTATTACGAATACTTTATGTACATTTTATGTGCATGATAAGACAAAGTAGTTGTATTTGAATAACTATATTTTTATATACACACAGGCGAGTACACACGCACATACACACAAACACACCCACACATAAATATAATATGTGTGTGTGTCTGGTAGCAACACTGGAATGTACGCATGTTCAGTGTCGCAACCACACACACACACACACACACACACACACACACACACACACACACACACACACGCACACATATATATATATATATATATATATATATATATATATATATATATATATATATACAGTGCCACGCAAAAGTATTGGATACATTACATTTTTCTTCATAATTTTAATTAGGGTTCAAGATTTTACCTAAAATTTGATCAGTATATTCCTATTACTATTCTAAATTATATTTGGAGTAGTAATTACAAAATCAAAGTTTAGAAAGTTTATATTCAAGGAAAAATATGAATTAACAAACGCAGAAGTATTGGATACACTTTTCAAAAATTATTTTTCGGAAATAAATTTTAATGAGTTTTGTTTAGCGTGTTGCAATAATGCAAACGAGTTATCACTGACCAATCAGAGAGCTTTATATTAAAATAATTTTATAAAATTCTTCCAGTTTGGTCTCACTCCTTCAAAGTCAACCAGTTCATTTATAAAAATGCCTAAAATTAAAAAGTTGTCGATAGACATTCGTCAAAAAAATCATTGATAAGCACAAAGAAGGAAAAGGTATCGAATAATATCAAGGGAACTTAATCTACCACTTAGTACAGTTGGAAACGTTATTAGAAATTTAAAAAACCCTGGTGAAGCTGTTGCAAATCTTCCAAGATGCGGTCGGCCAAGGAAATTAAATGAAAAAAAAATCAAGGTGGGTAAGCAGAAAGGTAAAAAAAAACCTTTTCTTACTCGTGGTGGAATTCAAACCGACCAAGCAAGGATACAATCAATAGAGTTCTAAATCGTGAAGGTTTTATAACAAGGTCCCCAAGAACAGTTCCATTATTGAAGCTTAAACATGTCGGATCACCTTTGAATTATGTTAAAACATATGGGGAATAACCACAAGAATTTTGGAACAAGGTAATTTGGTCAGACGAAACGAAAATCTAAATCTTTGGAAGAAACACAGCAACACATGTATGGCGTAAAAATGACACCGCCTATAACAAAAAGAATACCATTCCTACGGTAAAGTTTGGCGATGGTTTAATTATAGTATAGGGGTGTTTTTCATCCAAAGGTACTGGTGAACTAGAAATCATCGATGGTAGAATAAGTGGACGTATGTACAGGTAGATTTGGGAGAAAAACCTTCAGAAATCTGCTGATTTGTTGGGACATAATAGCAATTTCGTGTTTCAGCAGGATAATGATCCCAAGCATACTGTCAAATTAACCAAAGAATTGCTTAGAAATAACGGAATTGATGTTCTTATTTGGCCCAGTCAGTCTCCAGACCTCAACCCAATTGAAAATTTGTGGAAAATATTGAAGATCAATGTTCACAAGAGGAATCCACAAAATATTCAACAACTTGAACAGTTCTGCAAAGAAAAATGGCGCAAAATACCTGCATATCGTTGCAAAAAACATGTGTGCAACTATAGAAAGCGATTGGAAGCTGTTGAACGCAATAAAGGCTATGCAACCAAATATTAAATCAATTTATCCAATACTTTTGCGCTTGCTGATTTATATTTTTCCTTTAATATAAACTTTCTAAACTGTAATTTTGATAATGTAAGTTAATCAACATTTGTTTCTATAAAGCATTTTACGTATAGACTCGAATATTATACTAAATGTGAGTTAATGGATTGGCGAGTATTTAATGAGATAATTCTCCCAGAATTATATCCTCCTTTTTGTCGAGTAGAGGGGGTGATAAGCTGGGTGGGTTACTTCGGGTGATGATGTCATTCCACTTCAAATGATGGTGTTGTGGGGGACAACTTGAAATTATCATGGCATGGATTGGCTAGTGCTTAAATGAGTCAATACTCTCAGACTATCTCCCCCTGTTTATTAGAGTAGGAGGTATAATGGGATTATATCAACGATTGTTTCTCTAAAGCCTTTTACTTATAGACTTTAATATTTTACTAAATGTGAATAGATTGGCGATGTTTAATGAAACAATACTCCCATAATTATTTTCTCCTTTTTTAAGATAGAAGAGGCGTTTTAAGCTGTAGAGGATTACTCCCTATTATTACGTAATTCCTCTTCAAAGTATGGTGTTACGTGAAGGACAATTTCAAATTATCATCACATAAATTGGCGAGTGTTTAAATTAGTCAATACTTATAGACATTATCTTCTGTTTATTCAAGTAGAATGGGGCGATAATGTAAGTTAATTAATGTTTGTTTCTCTAAAACCTTTATAGTCTTTAATATTATAGTAAATGTGAGTTAATGGATTGGCGAGTGTTTCATGAGACAATGCTCCAAAACATTATCTCCTCCTCTTTTTTCGAGTAGAGGGATGGTGTTGATAAGCTGGAGAGAGGAGTTACTTTCAGTGATGACGTTTTCCACTTCAAATTATGATGTTAAGTGAGGGACAACTTGAAATTATCACATGGATTGGCGAGTGTTTAAATGAGAATACTCTCAGACATTATCTCCTCCTGTTTATTTGAGTTAATCAACGGTTGTCTCTCTAAAGCCCTTTAGTTATAGACTTTAATATTATACTAAATGTGAGTTAATGCATTGCCGAGTGTAAAATAAGACAATACTCCAAGAATTATCTCCTTTTTTCGGGTAGAGACGGGGGTGGTGAGTTGGGGGTTTACTTCAGGTTATGACGCCATTCCTCTTAAAATTATGGTGTTAAGTGGGGGCAACTTGAAATCATCATCACATGGATTGGCGAGTGTTTAAATGAGTCAATACTCCCAGACATTACCTCCTTCCGTTTATTCGAGTGAGTGGGAGTGATAATGTGAGTTAATCAACGTTTGTTTCTCTTAAGCCTTTTATTTATAGACTTAAATATTATTCTAAATGTGAGTTAATGAATTGGCGAGTGTTTAATGAGGCAATCCTCCCAGACATAATCTCTTTTTTTTCGAGTAGAGCTGGAGGTGATAAGTTGTTGTAGTTACTTCCGGTAATTACGTCATTCCTCTTAAAATTATGGTGTTAAGTCGGGGACAACTTGAAATTATCATCACATTGATTGGTGAGTGTTTAAATGAGTCGATGCTCTTAGAAATTACTTCCTCCTGTTTAATCGAGTAGGGGGTATAATGAGAATTAATGAACGACAAGGCATGAAGCCATTTGAAATGTTTTATGAAATTCGCTCTATACAATACATAAAGCCACTTGGAGGTTTCTATAAAATTTCTCCAGATAAGACATGAAGCCACTAGAATTTTTTATGGAAATCGCTCCAGACAAGGTATAAAGCTAATTAAATTGTTTTATGGAAATAGCTCCAGATAAGGCATGAATCCACTTAAAATGTCTCATGGAAACCACTCCAGACAATGCCTGAAGCCACTTATTTTTTTATTATCATCACATGGATTGGCGAGTGTTTAAATGAGTTGATGCTCCAGACATGTCGTGAAGCCACTAGAATTTTTTTTATGGAAATCGCTCCAGACAAGGCATGAATCTAATTGAAATGTCTTATAGAAATCGCTCCAGATAAGGCATGAAGCCAATAGACATTTTTTATGTAATTCGGCCCAGACAAAGCATGAAATCACTTAAAAATTTTTTTATCGAAATCGCTCCAGAAAAGGCATAGAGCCACTTAATTTTTTATGAAAATCACTCCAGACAAGGCACGAAGCAATATAAATTGCTCTCTGAAAATCACTTCAGACAAGGCATGAAGCCACTAGAAATTTTATATGAAAGTCGCTCCAGACAAGGCATGAAGCCACTTGAAAATTTTGATCTAAATGCCTTCTAGACAAGGCATGAAGCCACTGGAAATTTTTTAAGGAAATCGTTCCAGACAAGGCATAAAGCCACTTAAAATTTTGAGGAAAGTCACTCCAAACAAGGCATGACACCACTTAATATTTTTTATGACAATAAGAACGTAATATTTATATTTTTATTTTCAGAAATTTTGATATAATAAGCTATCTGTCAGTAGACAGATTATATAGACTGGCTTAAGAGAGCTTGATATTTGGAAGTAAAACGGTTCCTATTATCAGGTTTTAAACCGACGGTACCGAAGGCATATCTTATCTACACCGTCGACCATCATTCAATTCCAAATAGCACTTAGTAAAGCTGGGTGTTTATTTGTCACATTCTAAAAATCATAAAATTTCATAATGCTGAGTGTATATTTTTTACATTACAAACATTAGGTATAATGATCAAGCAATTCTGAGTGCTTATTTGTCACATTCCAAAAATCGCATACATTGATATAGTGAGTGTTTGTGTTTTATTTAACTATTGTCTATATTTAATTGTGCATATATATTTAACAATTGAATAAAAAAAATAGTGACTTCTACAAAATACGGACCGTGCTTAAATAATAAGGTTAATATTAACCATTATACCATTATTTATATAAAGTGGGGATCGTAATTTTTAAAAAATGTATTCTGTACTTTCATCTAACAATTTAATATACAAAAAAAAACTAGTCATTCTTTTGCTCGGGGTAGCAAATTATACATAGACATACACAATTCCTCTAAAATAATTTAAGACTTTTCTACTACCAATAGCAATGGCTAAGAATACACTGCCTGAAAGTACTTCCTTTAAACTCCTCGGCCTAACGTTTACAGGGAACATGAACTGGAATATATACATTGAGAGCATTGCCAAGGCTGCTGCAAAGGTGGGCTCTCTCCACCGTACCAGAAAATTACTTACGCCTGAAAGTATCCTGTACCTCTATAAAGCCACCATTTGCCCATGTATGGAGTACTGTTGTCATATCTGGGCTGGTGCATCTGCTTATTGTCTCTCACTCCTGGACAGGATTCAAAAGAGAGTCGCCAACCTGATAGGTCCTGAACTGTCATCTAAGCTTTAGCCTCTGTCCCATCGACGAAATGTTGCATCCCTCTGCTTGTTCTACAAATACTTTAATAGTGGCTGCTCTGACGAACTGCAAGCACTTGTACCTCTTCAACGTAACTACCCCCGACAAACCCGACAAGCAACTAAGTCCCACCCCTTTACAGTAGAGATCCCTAGGTGTAAGAAAGCCTTTTACTCCAATAGTTTCTTCCCCAGAACTGCAAGTCTTTGGAATTCCTTTCCGGGATACTGTTTTCCCAATTGTACTGATATGCAGAAGTTCAAGTGTAATGTGAACAAACACATTTTTACTCATCTCCCTTCATAATGCCCCCGCAAATTATCCCCGATAGTAGCCTCCTACTTCAAAGTGGCAGTTGCCTTGTTTAGGGTGAAGATTGAATAAATAAAAAAAATTAGCGGATATGTTCAAAGCCAACTTCATTTTTCTCATTGTCCCGGCAACGCCCTGCTAGTCATTTAAAAAACACAATTCAAACATTTTGGTTTTATTATTCTTTTTCAATGAATGCATTGTAAATTGGTTTTTAAAATTTAAGAGTAAAGTTCTAGGTCCATAAATATGTGTACAAAATAAAACACAAAATTAAAGATACTACAGACTTGCCAGAATTCGGAACTGAAATCTTCGGATCCGTAGTAAGGCACGTTATCCATTGAGCCAAAAGTAAGAACCGACAGCGAAACTGTCTCATGTTGACAAATGTATTGTTTCTATTCCGACCGATAAATAGTTCGTAATCTAAATAAGCTGACGGTTCATGAAACACAAATGAAAGATTTTGTTTTTCATCATTTTCTTTGCAATGAATTTTCAAATGTTTGGTTCCTACACATTTGTACAAATCTATATATAACTAGAAAAGTGAAAATGTGTGTGTGTGTGTGTTTACATTTCCATACCAAAGTATGCCAATTTTCGGTCTACAGACCCGAGATTTTACATAATGGGTATTGAGATTTGAGAAAATGTTTTTAATAGGTTTTCGGACAGAAATTTTGCTGTCAAAGGGTCAAAGTTCAATGATATGACCTTTGAAAACTCTACCAAACTCCTTTGCCTAATTTTGGGTCGAAGTACTTTAAATTTTAAATGTAGGTTACTCGGACATGGGTTAAACATTTCAATTATATTTAAGACCAAAATACTGAACGTTAAGCGGTCAAAATTGGTGTCAAATTTTAAAAATAATTGAACCATGTTGTCTCTACCAAATTACTAAGCTAATTTCTGATCTAAACATTTGAAATTTTATATAAAAGGTATTCCGAAGTATGGCAAGCTTTTTAATCAGTTTTGCTCGAAAATTTGAGCTGCCAAGTGATCAAAATTCAAAAGATCTTTAATTAAACTTTATAATTGATTATAGAAAAAACAATATCGTAAACTGAGAAAAGATGAATTTTTTTGTCAAAATAACAAAAAATACATTTGAATTTCACTCAAGTCACTTAAAATAATAAAACTTTAAATAAAACTTTTTTATTATTAAGTTTGCTTTAAACTGTTTGGTATAAAATGGTTATTTTCTTTAATCAAAAATTCACCGACGGTAATACCTCAGGCAATTACAGTACAAGAAAACACGTTTTTATATTAAAAAAGTTCTTAAATTTAACACCTCTCTCCCTCCAGGCTACCTACAGTTGTTTTGCCCCCCCCCCCCTACTATCACATTTTAAAAACACCTCTCTCCACCCGGACTGAACTGTTGCTTTAATTTCCACTCCTCCTACCTCTCTATGCCCGGGAAACGCCAGGTACCCCCGCTATCTTTACAATTATATAAATGCAACTTTATCTGTGTGTAGACTCCGAAACCGCTGAACAGATTTTCTTTAAAATTTACACGGCTTTAGTGTATAAGTCTGGCAGTGATCGTAGTTAAGTTTTGTCTTAGAATACCCTCGATAATGACCGATAATCGAAACCGTTATTTTAATTTATCATCGGTAAAGCCATTTTCCCATGTTGTCGCTTAGCAACAATGATAAAACAACGTGAAAATTCTACTGTGGGAAATATTTTCTTGCATGACGTGGTCAATAGGTTTAAACCCCACACGTAAATTTCTTAATGTTTTTTAACCGTTAACTAAAAAGAAGTTTATCTAAAAGATTAGAAAATGTACGTGTGTCTGTATAACTTTAAAATATCTATTTTTGCGATATAAAACTGGAATATTACGGTATATATATATATATATATATATATATATATATATATATATATATATATATATATATATATAGGAAATTTATTACTGTGAGTCCAGAATGAGTTTACAAATTGTTTCAGCTAAAGGAAAATCCTCAAAGAGAGGAAAAATCCAACTAGCATCATCAGAATTCATAGATGGACTAAGTTATAAAGTCAAATAAAAATGGAAAGATCGTAGATAAAGGGGAGTTAGAAAAGAAGGGGGAGTGGTGGGGAGAGGACGTTGGAGTTTAAAGTAGTAGGAGTGTATTAAAAAAGAGAGGGGTTTATAATTAAATATTAATTATGTGTAAATTCTTATATACGTGTTTTTTGACGGTTTAAACTTAAAAGACGCTACTTTTATTGATAACGGCATAAGTAACAGTTAATTTAAAGGATCACCATGGCAACAGGTTGGAGAGTTAATGTTAGTAAAGGAACGGGTTGAAAATGGGGTTTTAAGTAATTTAGCCGGGCGGGGAGAGATTGAAAGATATTTATTGTTTATAAAATGGAAAAAAAAGGAAAAGGAAAAATAAGTTAATGAATTATACTTTACAGGTTTATTTTGATAGTGTAATGATATATATAATTAAATATAATATATATATAAATAAATAAATTAGCCGGGCAGGTAGAAATTATACGTTACAGGTTTATTTTAATGAAATAAAATAAAATAGGTGAAAGCTTAAGTAAGTAACTTAAATAATAGAAAAAAACATTTTTAATAAGTAACACACAAATACAAGCAAACGCATAAATATGTACAGCAAATGCACATACGTAAATGGGGGAAAAGCACATGCGTGATTACACACACACATATATATATATATATATATATATATATATATATATATATATATATATATATATATATATATATAAACAAACACATATATATACACATACACTGCTATTTGGATTTTTCCTCTCTTTGAGGATTTTCCTTTAGCTGAAACAATTTGTAAACTCATTCTGGACTCACAGTAATAAATTTCCTATGTACTGCTCTGACTACACATTGAGCACTCTAGTCCGGTTTTTTCACCACTGGTAAATATATATATATATATATATATATATATATATGTATATATATATATATATATATATTTAAAAGAGTGTAGCTATCAACAATTGTGGGTTTTCTTTTAAAGGTTTTCATCATATTTTTATTTTAAAATATTTTTATAACGCGTTTCGAGCTTAGGGTGTGCTCTCTTCAGATATTTTCGTAAAAAGTTTTTCTTTAAAATGGGAGTTTGTGGATATGCCTCCGCTGATATTAAATATGTTTTTCATAGTGGTGCGATGCGTGTGTTCAGTGTTTAGACATTCTGTCTCCAACTGTAAGTGTTTCACTGTGACCGGTCAAAGTTAGTTTCAAAGAGTGTTTTTTAGTCCATATGGTGAAGGTTTTTATGGCTTCTTTAGGGTTCTTTTTTTAAAGACTTTCTTTCCCCATGTATAGCATACACTCACACACAATCCCATACGCATACATATATATTCATGTACATGTACACATGCACACGCACACAGGCACACACACATACACACACGTACATACATAGAAATATATGTAGGAGCATACATATATACACATATACATACCCACCTGCACACTCACACACGTACTCGCATACATCCACCGCTAACAATTATTTTTATTTTTTTATTTTATATATATATATATATATATACTTTTTTTTTCCTACCAAAACACGCATGTATATATGCGCTTAATCATTCAGACATACGTACACGCACCCACACACACACACAAGTAAGATGGAGAATAATAGGTAGAAGATATATATACACACACATACACGCACATACACACATATATGTACACACATATATGTATGTGCACATACACTCACAAACATCCACATACTATGTAGGCACATACACATACACACACACATGCACACACACACAGACATATGCAGGGGCTCACACATACGCGTATATCCACATTCACACGAACACATTTACCCACTCATACATGTGCATACATATGTATATATACATACATACACACACACACATACATACGGATGTGTATACACTCATCCACCCATATATATATATATATGGGCACATGCACTCACAATCCCACACACACATACATATTCATACATCCCACCTTATGTATATATTGGTTGAAGTTTCCTTTCCAATCCATGCACATATGCATACATGGATTCGGTCACCCAAACATAAGTGCACGTATACATACAAACAAGATGTAGCATAGATAACAGATGATATATAATTATACACACACGCATACACAATCATATGTGTACACCCACGCACATACACATATACACACGCACACACGACAACCCATTCAACCATTTATCACCGAACCCTCACAATATTGTACACGACACTCATTTTACAAGGAGACATTACACCACCCTAAAACACACCACTCCTCGAAACAAGGAAACAAACAACTCCCAGCATTTTTTAGGAAGCCCCCAGGGAACAACCATTCCAGGTTAGAAAAAATTAGACCCAAAATCATCAATTTATCCACATACTCCTTATCAAAGAACGAAATGGAAATACTGAAGCTGGGCCTCAAATTCTGCCCCACCCCTAAAAGCAATATAGCAGAACTAAAAAAGGACCTTAAAGAATTCGAACGGAAATTTAGACTAATAGAAACACTAGATAACAAAGGGGACAAAGATGATTCTTTAGTAAAAAACAAATCAACATATTTCCCTAATAAACAGAACAACACAAAAGAACTAAACAGCTACTTCGAAAATCTCTGGAACCTTAACCTCCAAAAAAAAACACAAAGCCACAAGCAACCTCACACATAAGCAAAAACAAGCACTCGAAAAGATCCGTAATAATAATGACATAATAATAAAAGAAGCAGACAAAGGCAGTGCCGTAGTAATCATGGACAGAACGTATTATGAAACAAAAATTACAGAATTACTGGATGACAAACACTACTATAAACCCATTAGTACCAACATAGATAACACCACCATCTCAAAAATCACAAAACTTTGTACAACACACAACAAAATATTAAAAAAGAAAGAAAAGGACTTCCTCACAAATTTCATTACAAAGACCAACAACTTCTACGGACTGCGTAAAATACACAAATCTGGCACAATAAAACTTGCCATCGATACACAAAACTCAGAATATATTAGCGCTCCAAACCCTAGCGACCTTACATTTAGACCCATTGTAGCAGGACCAGCCTGTCCGACAAGCAGACTTAGCAACTTAATAGACATCTTATTACAACCTTTCACAGATCAAGTTAAGAGCTACATAAGGGACGACACCCATTTTCTCACTACCTTACCACATACAGTAGAAAACGGGACACTATTAGTTACATTTGACGTTAGTAGTTTATATAGTAATATACCCCATGAATTAGGAAAAGAAGCAATACTATTTCGGATCAACAGACACGCACAAACACTACATCCCAGATTCACAAAGCAATTCATTATCGATAGTATAGACATAATTCTAAATAATAATTCCTTCGAATTCAACAATACCAACTACATCCAAACACTAGGTACAGCAATAGGAACGAAAATGGCACCGACTTACGCAACCCTTACATTAGCCTACCTAGAAGAAACCTTATATAAAAAAATAGAACAAAAATTTGGCCACAGCACTAAAATACTGTTTGTAGAATCATGGAAAAGGTACTTAGATGACTGCTTCATCCTATGGAAACCCACATGGGGGGACATCACAGACTTACACACCATACTCCAGAACCTACAACCAAAAATTAAATTCACCATAGAACAAAGCTCTACAGAATTACCTTTCCTTGACATACTGATAAAGATTAAAGACAATAACATTATCACAGACATTTACCGCAAACCTACAGACACCCAACAATACCTACACTTTAAAAGTCACCACCCTAAAAGCTGCATAAAATCAATTCCCTACACCCTAGCACGTAGAATCTGCACCATAATCACGGACAATAACCTTCGAAAAATCCGACTCAAGGAACTACGAATAAATTTAAGAAAAAGAAAATACCCATCACAACTTATAGACAAAGGGATCCAACTTGCGACAAATATACCAGTAGAAGATTTGAGAACCCCTAAAGAACGAAACAAAGAACAAATCCTAACATACGTCTCCACACACAACACAAACAACCCTGAACTTTTCACAGAGATAACGAAAAACCTCGTCCTACTTAATCAAAACAGCAAGCTAAACAATTTCCTTAAAACAATAAAAATAATAAAAAGCAAACGCCAACCCAAAAACCTAAAACGCATTCTTACCTCATCCAAACTCAATCAAGACGCAACAAAAGGA
>NC_136487.1:13256784-13321784 GCF_053919585.1 Euprymna scolopes
CCAAACTATTTGCCAAAAACTTTGCGGCAAATTCTACCCTGCGTGACAAAGGCCATCAACTCCCCATATTCCCTCCTATAACAGACAACACGCTATGCAACATAGAAATATCTGTGCGTGAGGTCGCCAAGCTAATCAAGAACCTTGACTCCAGTAAAGCAACTGGTCCCGACGGTATTCCAATTATAGTGTTAAAAAAATTACAACCAGAACTTGCCCCCATACTTTCCAAACTGTTTAAGCGTTTCCTTAAGGAGAAGTGCTTTCCAACACCCTGGAAAACCTCATCAGTATGCCCTGCATTTAAGAATTCAGGTGATAAGTCATCTCCCTCTCAGTACAGACCAATAAGTCTCCTGCGTGTCATGAGTAAGTTGCTGGAATCCACAATAAATAGAGAAGTAATCAACCACCTCAGCAGAAATAATCTTCTTAGCGACACGCAATATGGTTTCCGCTCTGCTAGATGTAGATCTAGCAGAGCGGAAACCATATTGCATGTCGCTAAGATGATGTGCTAAGAAGATGTGCTAACGGTTATATCTCATAGGATTAGCGAATCTCTCGACAAAGGCTTCATTTCTAGGGCAATTGCTCTTGACATATCAAAGGCATTTGATAAGGTTTGGCATAAAGGCCTACTACACAAGATTTCCAGCTACGGTATAACTGGAAATGTTTTCTCTATCATTAAGTCATTTCTCTCAGATAGGCTCATAAGAGTAGTTGTTGATGGGCAGAAATCAGAGGCCCACAGTATTAATGCTGGAGTCCCTAAGGGGTCCATACTGGGCCCAACTCTCTTCCTGGTCTACATCAATGATCTCCCAAAACACATACTAAAATCTTTCGTTGGCATCTATGCTGATGACACGACCATCTATGGCAACACATCAAAGGCCGTAAATGATGATGTTCTCTCTGATTCTCTCTCCTCTGATCTTGTGCGCGTGGTACAGTGAGGAAAGAGGTGGCTGGTTATCTTTAATGCATCTAAGACCAAGCTCCTATCTTTACATCATAAACGCTCTGATCCCCATCTGGCATCAATTGAAATGGATGGCTCTCGTCTAAGGGAGACCCCAGGATTTGATAAGCTCCTGGGTTTGACCTTTATAACTGATCTTAAATGGAACACATACATCAAGTCTGTGGCCAAGGTCGCTGGGAAAATAGTGGCATCCTTCTACCGCTCCAGAAGATATCTCACTAATGATGCAATTCTCTATCAATATAAGAGCCAAGTACGTCCAAAGATGGAGTACTGCTGCCACATCTGCAAAAAACAGCCTATCCTGCCTTGACGGAGTACAAAATAGACTCCGTGGCTTGGTGGGGGATGCCCTTTTCTCTACCCTGCAACCTCTTTCCCACAGAAGAGACGTTGCGAGTCTGTCATTGTTCTATCGTTATTTCCATGGCAGGTGCTAGTCTGAGCTCCATTCTCTGGTCCCCCCTCGCCAATCTTTCTAAAAAAACACCCGACTAGCTGAAACCACCGTCAATAATTTTCCCCACTCCCTATCTGTGCCTAAATCAAAACGTAGATTCCATGAACAAAGCTTCTTTCTTAGAACTGCACGCCTGTGGAACTCTATTTCGCTTGCCTGTTTCCCTCCCGACTGCAACCTGGATGTCTTCAAGTCCAACACAAACAAATTCCTGATGAACCGCCCCCTAAGTAATGACACCTTACAAATTCTCCAATACTATTGCTACACTATCCCTTTGACTACTGTACACAAAATAACCCTTATCCCTGAGTGGCCATTGGGCCTTGATAAGTGGCTAACTCCATGTAAAAAAAAAGTAATGGCGGACCTTTAAAAACGAAGGACTTACGTCGGTTGTCACTTTTGTAAGTGTAGCAGGGGTTAAACATAGATGCAATCTTTACTTGGAAGAATACTAAGATATGAACACACAAATAATGTAAATAAAAGAAACGAATTGATGGCCAGATGCAGACAAAGGCACACATTTAAAATCACAAGCCCTTAAATCTAGAAAGTTTCAGCCGACGCTGTCAACTGCAGGTGGGAATTATTCATCCTGAGGGTAAATCTCCCTGAATGAGGCACTATACTGTAGCATAGATGTATGACCTTAAATTAGATACTTTAAATTTAGATAGTTGATTGGGGTAGAGTGGGAGTAAGTCTAAATTAGATACAGAGCATACATTGTTTAAGATGCATAGAGACCGATGTAAGATTACAGATATATATATATTATATAGGCATATATATATATACATGAATGGGAATATTATCTATGTGGACACTGTTATCGATATACGGGTAAGTTTAAGCGTATATATAGATGCAGATGTGGAGATGGGCTGGTACGTGTTACAAAATAAAATATTTTCGTTTTAACCATGTGTTATTGTCATGATTTCCCTTACCGTCGTTATTTACGGGAAGAATGAACTCTTAAGGAGTGCGGATGGGTATGTGTGGGAACGGGTATATGAGTCTGTACGTACTTAGATATGTGTGGTAGGTGGGTGGGTGTGTGCATATCTTGGCAGATATGTAGTTCTTTTAGTTCATATCTATGATAGGAATCTTATATCCAGTTCTCTAATTCGAGAAATTTGTAAATCCTTGGGGGCGAGGGTAACTCATAACGATTCATAATTGTGAATTTAAGATCAGTTTAAAAAAGAAAAACAAACAAAATCCACTCGAGGGTACGATCGTTTCGGAAACGATGTTCATTTTATTGAAATTGACGATAAGTATTGACAATAATTTGACAGAAGTTTTGTCTGTTCAAAACATAGTTTCCTCATCAGCAAAAATAGGGGGGGGGGAAGTTAACGACACCAAAATAAAACCAGCATTTTAGCCGTGAGTAAGGCAGATATTCCTGGAAATATTTAAAAACAAAATAAAGGAAAATTAAGTTATTAATTTTATGTTTATAAATAAATAAATAAATAATTTTATGTTTATAAATAAAATAAAATAAACTAAAAAAGAAAATTAGGAATAAGGTTAAAAGAAAAATTATTTTTTTATATAATATATATATATATATATATATATATATATATTATATATAAAAAATATATATAATATATATATATATATACCTTGTTTATCTCCAATATAAAATTTTAAATTAAAACAAAGCCAAAACATCATAGGTTAACGTAGAGCATATTCTACTTAAAACCTTGCTGATTTTTTTTTACTAACTTTTTGGGGCTGTTTAATTCAGAATTCAGTAATTCTGCTTAAATTCTATAAACTTTCAAATTCATTGAGTTTGGTTTGGCTGTTTTGTAGAAAAACATTGTTGTTTTCGTTTTTAACTTTGCCGAGCATGATTAAATTTTGCAAAAAAGAAAAGGGAAAAAACAACCTCAATTATTGGTGCATTTTTGTCAGAAAGCCAATATCTTCAGACAGACTGATCTGGTAGCACCAGATGCCATAGTAAGTATTACCACTTCAGACCAAAGGGCACCTGGGAGCAATGGTAACTAAAGGACAACTCTACATCCCCAAATGGGGCCTTACAACTGAATGTCTTTTCAAGTCACACCTACGATCAAAACTTACTATTGAGTGTGAGGTCGTCTATAAATATATCGCAGAAATACTTTTGTAAATTCCTGTTTCTAATATCAAAAACTTATCTAAGTTTGTAGGATTTTTCTGTGTAAAAAAAAGCTGGAAACAAATCCAAAATAAATACTGCTTGGACATTTAACTTTTTATTTTATTCGTTATCTCCTAATTTTAATTGCAGCGACTCATTTGCTTCTTTTTTGATTTTCGTATCCCATTTCTTCAACTTGTTTATTTAAACATTCCAACTTGATTGGCAGTAAAAACATTTTATGTAAAACGGGTGTAGATATCCAACCATTAAATTTAGTTTGGCCAATGGGAACAGGTTGTATTGGTGAAATCTTTTAAAACACATGTATTTCAGAATTTATAAATAGACAAGCCGTTGCGTGTTTTATTTCAATTTTAAATTAGGTCGACGCAAATGTTTCTAATATTTTACTAACAGAATATTAGTACAACCATTCTCTAGAGGCTGCGTTAAAGCACGCGTGGTTTGGGAAAAAGAATCACTTACCAGAGCGAAGATTTCTGTCATGTGTTTCACCTGCCAAAAAAAAAAAAAAAAAAAAAAAAAAAAAAAAGAGTGAGAGAGAACTACGTCGGGAACAGAACCGGTTTGATTTGGGGAAAAAAAAAAAAAAAAAAAAAAAAAAAAAAAAAAAAAAAAAAAAACATATATGCAAATTATCCTGTGTCTTTGACTAATCGTAAGACATCTGTTCTGGTTAAAAGGATTAAACTTTTAACCAATGGGCTCCAAAGTGGATAGTAGTGTATTATTTATTCTGTTTAGTATGAGATCATTCTCCCAAGCATTACCGCTTTCACATTCTGGAAAGGTGGATTTGTTTATTGCTGATCGCCTTAGCCGCCCTGGTACTTATCCAGTTTACTACCCAATCTCCGACAACTTTACGTCGGCAACTTCCTGCAACTTATATAAGCAGTAGGGAGATGCTGAAGCGCTTATCCAATGAGCTGTCAGACAAGTGTCAATAAAACATTGCTATCCTCGGTCAGTGGACAAAATCCTTCATGACTGAGAAAAGTTTTATTTTTGTTCCTATCCAGATTGTACCCTCTTGGGGAGCTGGATTTTCCCCACATTCAAAACGACCTTGTGTCTTACTCTGCCCTCGTGAGGAGGCAAGTAAATAGAAACATTCTACTGTCGTGATGATGGTTAGTATATCTAGAGTGAAAGTCGACTTTGATAAACGTTCAGGTTGAATAGAGATGAATGTCTTCTGTCTTTTTACGCGTATTTTTGTTATTTTGTCCCAAAACAATTGAAACAATTATGAAATGAAGTATATAGGTTTGATATTTCTGACGTTTAAAAGAATGACGTCACACCGATATATGAAAATATAGTAATACTAGCAGGGGCGCCCGGCGTTGCCTGGGTCATATAAAAAAGAATGAATTTGCGTTTGAATATACCAGCCATATATTTCTTTATCCCGGGCAATTCCGTACAAAACATATTAATGTTATTCTCCCGGGCTACGCGGCCTTTTAACATACTTGCTCTATCAAATATACGACCTCCAATAACGCTGCACGATTTTCTTGCATAAAATTGTATAACAAAACACAATGACATTTTATTGTAAAAAGAAAAAAGAAAAAAGTGGTTACGATTTATAAAAAAATTACCTGTGATTTGCGTAACTCAATTGAAAATAAAAAAGTGGCTTCTGTTTTCAAATAAAAACCGAAGTATTAACTTAAAGGGAAATAACTCATAGTTTTATATGAGACTTCCGTTTTTAATCGTAACTCTTTTCAGATATTAATAATTGAAAAGAAATTAAATCAAATATGAATTGAATTTAAAATCAACTAAATAAATAAATTTTAAATAGTATTTCTAAATAGTAGTATTGAAACGATACTGTTACAGCAAATAATTAAGAAGATCGAGCTAATTATAAAAATAGATTTTCTTCAATGTAATATGCAAATGAGGTTACTCATTCAGTGCAGATTTCGTTTGAAAAATACTATATCTAGAAATGGCGCATAAAATTGAATGGGTAATTTCCTTTGCAAGAAATGGCCTATAACGGATTTATATATTTCTTTTACCATCGTAGACATACACACACTATTACTATATATATATATATATATATATATATATATATATATATATATATATATATATATATATCTTTATTCACGGTGACGGTTATGAATGGTTGGTTGTTTAGGAGATACACACACGTGTTCATTGTCTTGAACCCAAATCATCAACCAACAAAATTCTTTTCAGTTGTTATTATAAAATCATTTGTGACTAACTGAAACGCATCCTTGGGACGGCATTGGCACTGTAGCCACACCCCAAGAAATTTTTATTCGGCCATTGTCGTTTCACGGAATTGGTCTGACTTTGGTGTGACTTGATTATACCTGTGTAAATGTTTGCCAAAAACGACCTTTCAAATAGCGTACAAAGTCTGTTGTTTCTACATCTGCATGTGCCTTATGTCACGTTAATAATTTTGTTTAAATGACCCTTTGGTGCATTTGATAATTAGTTTGTTGTTTCTTTGCATTTATTGTAAGGTGTCTTTGTCAAAATGATTTCTCAGACATACGGTATAGAACGTATAGAAATTCCGTTAGTTGGCAAAGGCAACTGCGATATCATAATCAATCTCACCTCGCATGTATTTCAACAAATATTGACAGCATACTGGTACCATAAGTCTACCACATGTATATGTGAACGTGGAAAATGAATCAAGAATATGAATAAAAATAAATTAGACAGGAAGGAAGAGAGGAAACTAAGGAAGGTAGAAAGGAAAGGAGGGAAGAAATGAAGGATAGGAGGAAAGAAAGGAAGGAGGAAAATGAAAGAAAAGATGAATCTCAGTCGGAAGAGAATTGGCAAAAAGATGAAGAATAAATAAACAAAAGACGAAAAAAGAATGTCAACAATTTCCCCTACTTTCTATCTGTGTCTAAAACTAAACGAAAATTCCATGAACAAATTTTATGTCCTAAAATTTTGCATAGGAACATAATTTAACTAATTTATTCTAATTCAAATGTGTAACTAATGTTATTCTATAGTTATTAGGTTGGTGCAAAAATAATATCGTTGTTTTCTATATAGTTGAACGAAAGAAAAAACGACATTATTTTTGCACCAACCTAATATTATTTATTCTATTCAAATTCAACACACAACACGTGGTATTATGTGCTATATCTTGTCCTCACCGGGTGTTGACCAGCCGTGATATCACGAGTGGGTGATTCGTCCACATTTACTTACCAATCCATGTTATGGTTTTGATGTCTGAAATTCCATCTTTCCACAAAATGATACTTTGATCTTGAATGAAAAATATCTAAATTTCTACCCAATCATCATCATCATAATCATCATTACTAGTCATCACAATGATGTTTCACCGTCTACCTGATACTCTTTTGGCCCTTATCCTCGAGTGGCATTTGAGCCTTGATAAATGGTGACACCTTAGTAAATATTGCTTTTTTAAAATTTCTACCTTCATTTCTAACTACTTTTCATTCCTTCTTTCATTGCACTTTTATTTCATTCATGCTTTGCTTCCCTTCATTCATCCCCCCTTTTTACGACTCTCTTTCATTCGTCCCCCTTTTTACGACTCTCTTTCATTCGTCCCCCTTTTACGACTCTCTTTCATTCGTCCCCTTTTTACGACTCTCTTTCATTCGTCCCCCTTTTACGACTCTCTTTCATTCGTCCCCCTTTTACGACTCTCTTTCATTCGTCCCCCTTTTACGACTCTCTTTCATTCGTCCTCCGTGTCTTTAAATCTATTTGCTTTTTCTCTGAATTAATATCTACTGCATTCCGACGATAATTGGATTTGACACAATGTCAGTTCAACGTGTGGAAACACAGCTTCAATAAAATAGCCGCTTTTGATTGGGTTAAAATTGTGTATAGTCCAGGATCTTTTGAAATTTAAAAGCTATTTAGAAGCATTTAAATTGTTAACAAGAAAGTAATTTAAACTTGCTTTAAAAATTTTCAGCAAAATTCTCACGTATTGACTAAAAATGTTTCGAATCTATTTACATCCAATAATATATATATATATATATATATATATATATATATATATATATATATATATATATATATACATATTTCACAATAAGATTGTATAAAAATATATCAAAATATAATTTTAAAAACATGAACATTTTTATTTTACACAAAGATAGTTTGTTTCTTTCTTTTTTTTTTTGTTTTTTCACAGTTGATTGTATTAAAATATATCAAAATATATATTTTTTGGTTTGTCAACAGAGTAAAATATAATTTTAATATAGAAGTTTTTATTTATTTATTTATAAAAAATTATAGAAATTTTTCATGCTGTTATTTTTTTTCAATGAATGATACGATTTATCGACTCCTGTTCGACTGACACACGTCTTCTGTCGGTCGTTTTTGAAACTAAAATACACACATTCGCCTCATGGCACTGTCATGCAGAAATGCTGAAAATAACTGCTTAAAAGAAAACGAATAAAGGGAAATAATTCATCATCGAAAAGAAAAAGAGAAATTAAAGAATTTTTTGATGATCACGAAATCTAATTTTGGATGTCCTTAACAAAGCATGTTTTTGTGTGTTATTTGTTTTTGTTTAGAATCACCGCAGATAAGGCGTGAAGCCAATTGACAGAAGGGGCTAACAAGAAAGAAAGATGATTATCGCTAAGATAAGAGATGATGCTTATGTTTATGTTATGTCTTGGAAATACCAACAAAAAAACAGTGATTAGGAAATGAGTTCCACCAGTTTGCTGTTCTTGGAAACAGACTACTTGAATATGAAGCTGTATTACATTAAGGTATCAAGACAGAAAATTGATGAAGACCACTAGACCAACAAGTCAAACGAGCTGGAACAAAAGAAGCCAGGAATCAATGAGACAATTCTGAAGAACACATGTAGTAATAGTACTTATGAAAAAGATTGAGATCAGCAAAATTGCGTCTGTGTGAGAAAGGTTGCAAAGAAGTCAAAAGTATCGCAGATACGTTTCCGCACGTTGTCAACAACCATCAAATTAGAGACAAACTAAATGTGACAGTAAATACTTCATATATCCTCTGATAGAGAATATCCTCACGTGTTTCTGAATTTTTTTTAGATGAGAATTGATTGTTTGTATTATTTGTATTCTTCGGACTACTGCTCCTATTTGTGTTATTTTGACAAGATTTCAGTCGATGTAACCTCAGACCTTCAAGTATATCTTTCTGTCGAGCTCTGGCATCGTTTTGTCGAACTTAGAAATCTTTCTGTCAAAATCGAGAATCTGCACGGTGTATATTTAATCGAAGTTAGCACAAAGTATTTTATCCATTACGCCGTGACGTAGTAAAGTACTTTGTTAAATTCAGTTTCTTCTAAAGATTAAATGTTCAATCCTAAGTGCGCGCGACACTTAAAATATAATTGCGAATTACTTAGGACTTCTACCCGAGCATGGTTGACGGAACGAAGCCATGCTAGCTCCTTGGATTAAATAAAATTTGCGTTCAAAATTCCGTGCAGATTTTCGAGTTCGAAAAAAAAAAGATGCACCTGCAAAAGGTCTGAGGTCACATCGATCAAAACGTTGTGAAAATAACACTCAAGATGAGAACAATAGTCCATAGAAGTCAGATAATATGAATCCTCAGGTATGATTCATTGGAATCTTTTATTGTATTATGTGGATTCTAATTTTTTTATCATTTTAATAATATAATCTTCTTAATAAAAATATAATAATTACATATAATAATTACATAATGATTGAAGTGTAGAGATAAACTCCCTTTCTTTTACCAAACATGGCGACTTATACACCTGATGAAGGTCAGAGATGACATTAATCGAAGCGTTGTGAAAATAACATTCGATATGAGAACGTTATTCCGATTAATCTATATATATAAAAGCAAAACGTCTGTGTGTATGTATGTATGTTTGTTTGTAACGCTAAAACTTTTGAAAGACGGAACCAAACTTGACAAATTTGGTATCATATCGAAGCCCCATCACCCGGATGACAAATATCGAAATTTCACGTCAAACGGACCACTAGAAGTTGGTCAACTGATCAGTTATCTTCGAGGGGGGCCCCCAAAAAACCTGTCATTATCTATATATATAAAAGACAAATGTTTGTTTTTAACGCTAAAACTTGAGATGAAAGATTCCTCTCCCCTAAGAATAAAACATATGTTCAATATCTGCTTTTGTTTTTTCATTGTTTATACGGTCCCGAGAAACGCCGGGTAGCCCTGCTAGTCTTCTATATATATAAAAGGCAAAAATCGGTGTGTATGTATGTATGTATGTATGTATGTATGTATGTATGTTTGTTTGTAACGCTAAAACTTTTGAAAGACGGAACCAGAGTTGACAAATTTGGTATCATATTGCACCTTGATCACCCGGATGACAAATATCGAAATTTCACGTCAAACGGACCAGTAGAAAGGGGTCAACTGATCGTTTTTCTCCTAGGGGGGCCCCCAAAAAAACCTGTCATTTTAACGTTATTCAATACGTGTCACGTGACGTGACGTCAGCTCAAACTTTTGACAGACACAACCAAAGTTGACAAATTATGTATCATATTGAACCTTGATCACCCGCATGACAAATATCGAAATTCCACACCAAACGGACCATTAAAAGGGGGTGAACTGATCATTTCTCTCCTAGGGGGGCCCCCCAAAAAACCTGTCATTTTAATGTTAATATTACATAATCCAAAAACGCTTAGTCATGTCACGTGACGTGATGTCAACATCCAGTAATGGCAAACAAATGTAAACAAACACTTTGTTTTACCGATACTTTTGTAATTTCTCTTCTGCTTTGTTCTAGAGATTATTAAACTCCATGACAATGTCTCCAACGTATTTAACTGGTTAAAAATAGTATTTATACAAGAGTTTTAACGAAAAATATCAGGAAAAAATGTACAGGAATAAAAAAAAATTCAGCTTTCAAAATATTCGTCGATAAAAAAACCGATCTTTATATTTACGCTAGCCATTTTGTATATTACCACGTGACCTGCTATCTCTTAAACTGGAGGGGGGGGGATCCACTTGAATCCAACAAAACCAGTAATTTTTTTTTTCTATTATATATACATCATTTTCTATAAAATTAAGTGTAGACTTTATAATTAAAACAAAAAATGTTATTCATACTAAAAAAAAAAAACGCTTAGTCATGTCACGTGACGTGACGTCAACATCCACTAATGGCGAACAATTGTACCTATTTATTATGCCTCCCCACGGGACAGTTAGACACCAGGGTCGTTTTTTTAACGTGGAGAAAAGGTACAAAAATAAAAATTGTCTCAGTCGTGGAGGATTTCTCCTCCACCGAAAGAGAACAAGAAATAGAAGTGCAGCATCTGAAGAACAGATACTACACTTTGATCTTGACCAAAAGGCCAAGAATGCGAACAATTGTAAATAACAACTTTTTTCACAAAACCAACACCGTCTTTCTTTTTTTTCTCTCTCTTTCTCTCTCTCACCCACTTACTCTTCCCTCTCTCTCACCCTCTTTCTCTTGACGTCACACCACTGTTAAACTGTGGGGGGGGAACACATTCCCAGGCATTATCTCCTATAGATGCACATTTTATTAGAAATTCAGCTTTCAAAATATTAGACGATAATAAAAATATAAAACCAACACCCTCTTTCTCTTTTCTCTCTCTCTCACCAGCTTGAAAACCAACAAAAACAGTGCACAGTTTCCCAAGCATTTGGGGTGGGAAGGGGGGGAAGAAGCCGAGCGCACAGTTTCGTGTGAGAGAGAGAGAACAATTCTCAACCTATATACTCAACAAATTTTTTATCTACAGATTTGAAAGTTTGTATATAGGGTATTCAGACATATGGAAATATATCTAGCATAATCTATCTATTATATCTATAAAAGTGAAAATGTGTGTGTGTGTGAGGTAGCCAGAGAGAGAGAGAGAGAGAGAGAGAGAGAGAGAGAGAGACAACAATTCTCAACCTATATATTCAATACATTTTTTATCTACAGATTTGAAAATTTGTATATAGGGTATTCAGACATATGGAAATATATCTAGCATAATCTATCTATTATATCTATAAAAGTGAAAATGTGTGTGTGTGAGGTAGCCAGAGAGAGAGAGAGAGAGAGAGAGACAACAATTCTCAACCTATATATTCAATACATTTTTTATCTACAGATTTGAAAATTTGTATATAGGGTATTCAGACATATGGAAATATATCTAGCATAATCTATCTATTATATCTATAAAAGTGAAAATGTGTGTGTGTGTGTGTGTGTGTGTGTGTGCGTAAGAGAGAGAGAGAACAATTCTCAACCTATATACTCAACGTATTTTTATCTACGGATTTTAAACTTTGTATATAGGGTATTCAGACATATAGAAATATATCTAGCATAATCTATACATTATATCTATAAAAGTGAGAATGTGAGTGTGTGAGAGAGAGAGAACAATTCTCAACCTATATATTCAACAATTTTTTTACCTACAGATTTGAAAATTTGTATATTGGGTATTCAGACATATGGAAATATATCTAGCATAATCGATCTATTATATCTATAAAAGTCAGAATGTTTGCGTGTGGTTGTGTGTGTAAGGTTGCGAGAGAGAGAGAGAGAACAATTCTCAACCTATCTATTCAATAAATTTGTTATCTACAGATTTGACCATTTGTATATAGGGTATTCAGACATATGGAAATATATCCAGCATAATCTATCTATTATATCCATAAAAGTGAGAATGTGTGCGTGAGAGAGAGAGAGAGAGAGAGAGAGAGAGAGAGAGTAAGTACAATTCTCACCCTATATATTCAACAAATTTTTTATCTACCGATTATAAAATTTGTATATAGGGTATTCAGACATATGGAAATATATCTAGCATAATCTATCTATTATATCTAGAAAAGTGAGAATGTGTGTGAAAGAGAGAGAGAGAAGAGAGAGAGAGAACAATTCTCAACCTATATATTCAACTAATTTTTATGTACAGATCTGAAAATTTGTATACAGGGTATTCAGACATATGGAAATATATCTAGCATAATCTATTATATCTATAAAAGGTAGAATGTGTGTGTGTGTTTGTGAGTGAGTGAGTGAGTGAGTGAGTGAGAGAGAGAGAGAGAGAGAACAATTCTCAACCTATATACTCAACAAATTTTGTATCTACAGATTTGATAATTTGTATATAGGGTATTCAGACATAAGGAAATATATCTAGCATAATCTATCTATTATATCTATAAAAGTGAGAATGTGTGTGAAAGAGAGAGAGAGAGAACAATTCTCAACCTATATATTCAACAAATTCTATCTTTACAGATTTGAAAATTTGTATATAGGGTATTCAGACATTTGGAAATATATCTAGCATAATCTATTATATCTATAAAAGTGAGAATGTGTGTGTGAGAGAGAGAGAAAGAACAATTCTCAACCTATATACTCAACAAATTTTTTATCTACAGATTTAAAAATTTGTATATAGGGTATTCAGACATATAGAAATATATCTAGCATAACCTATCTATTATATCTATAAAATGACCATGTGTGTGTGTGTGAGAGAGAGAGAGAGAGTCAGAGAGAGAGAGAGAACAATTTTCAGCTTGTGTGTGTGTGAGAAAGAGAGAGAGAGAAAGAGAGGAAGGAAAATTCTCACCCTATATATTCAACAAATTTTTTATCTACATATTAGAAAATTTGGATATAGGGTATTCAGACGTATGGAAATATATCTAGCATAATCTATCTATTATATCTATAAAAGTGAGAATGTGTGTGTGAGAGAGAGAGAAAGAGAGAGAGAGAACAATTCTCAACCTATATATTCAACTAATTTTTTATCTACAGATTTGAAAATGTGTATATTGGGTATTCAGACATATGTAAATATATCTGGCATAATCTATGTATTATATCTATAAAAGTGTGAATGTGAGTGATGGAAAGAGCAAAAAATTCTCAACCTATATAACCTATAAAAGTGAGAATATGTGTGAGAGAGAGAGAGAGAGAGAACAATTCTCAACCTATATATTCCACACATTTTTGGGCACAGATTTGGAAATTTGTATATAGGGTAGGCAGACATATAGAAATATATCTAGCATAATCTATCTATTATATCTATAAAAGTGAGAACTTGTGTGTGTGTGTGTGTGTGTGTGTGAGAGAGAGAGAGAACAATTCTTAACCTACATACTCAACAAATGTTTTACCTACAGTTTAGAAAATTTGTATATAGGGTATTCAGACATATGGAAATATATCTAGCATAATCTATCTATTATAACTACAAAAGTTAGAATGTGTGTGTGAGAGAGAGAGAGAGAGAGAACAATTCTAAACCTATATATTCAACAAATTTTTTATCTACAGATTTGAAACTTTGTATATAGGGTATTCAGACATATGGAAATATATCTAGCATAATCTATCTATTTTATCTATAAAAGTGAGAATGCGTGTGTGTGAGATAGCGAGAGAGAGAGAGAGAAAAAGAGAGAGATAAAAATTCTCAACCTATACATTCAACAAATTTTTTATCCACAGATTTGAACATTTGTATATAGGGTGTTCAGACATATAGAAATATATCTAGCATAATCTATCTATTATATGTATAAAAGTGAGAATGTGTGTGTGTGTGAGAGAGAGGACAATTGTCAACCTATGTATACAACAAATTTTTTATCTACAGATTTCAAAATTTGTATATTGGGCATTCAGACATATTTCAATATATCTGGCATAATCTGTCTATTATATCTATAAAAGTGAGAATGTGTGTGATAGAGAGAGAGAGAACAATTCTCAACCTATATACTCAACAAATTTTTTATCTACAGATTTGAAAATTTGTATATAGGGTATTCAGACATATGGAAATATATCTAGCATAATCTATTATATCTATAAAAGTGAGAATGTGTGTGTGTGTGTGAGAGAGAGAGAGAGAGAGAGAGAGAACAATTCTCAACCCATATACTCAACAAATTCTTTATCTACAGATTTTAAAATTTGTATATAGAGTATTCATACAAATAGAAATATATCTAGGATAATCTTTCTATTATATCTATAAAAGTGAGAATGTGTGTGTGTGTGAGCGAGAGAGAGAGAGAGAGAGAGAGAGAGAGAGAGAACAGTTCTCAACCTATACATTCAACAAATTTTTATATATAGGGTATTCAGAAATATCGAAATATATCTAGCATAATCTATTATATCATTAAAAGTTAGAATGTGTGTGTGTGAGAGATAGAGAGAACAATTCTCAACCTATGCACTCTACAAATTTTTTATCTACAAATTAGAAAATTTGTATATAGGGTATTCACACATATGGAAATATATCTAGCATAATCTATCTATTATATCTATAAAAGTTAGAATGTGTGTGTGAGGTAGCCAGAGAGAGAGAGAGAGAGTAAGAACAATTTTCAACCTATATATTCAACAAATATTTGATCTACAGATTAGAAAATTTGTATATAGGGTATTCAGACATATGGAAATATATCTAGCATAATCTATCTATTATATCTCTAAAATTGAGAATGTGTGTGTGAGAGAGAGAGAGAGAACAATTTTCAACCTATATACTCAACAAATTTTTTTATCTACAGATTTGAAAATTTGTATATAGGGTATTCAGACATATGGAAATATATCTAGAGTAATCTATCTATTATATCTATAAAAGTGAGAATGCGTGTGTGTGTGAGAGAGAGCGACACAGAACAATTCTCAACCTATATATTCAACAAATTTTTTATGTACAGATCTGAAATATCACATTTGTATAGAAGTAGAAATCTTGATACCTACTCTGATACCTAATAAAAGAAAGGACGCTCTTTAGGGCGGATTTTGATTATAACAAGTCACTAATTAGAAATTATAATAAACATTCTAATAATTTAAGAATTTTACCAAAATAAAATTGCATGGTAATCACCCAATTTCTGCCACAAAATTTTGATTGGCAGAACTCATAAACATAAAATATATATTTTCTAATTTCATCTTTTTTTTTTCTTTTTACATAATCTGGTTTGATGTTTTCCCAAATATTCAAATCACTATATTTTGCTGCTTAATATCAAATACAGCAACTGAGTTATTTTTATGCATCAAACAATTACATTTTCTCATTCATCCAAACTAATCACTGAACATCAATTTCATATTTTCTTCACTAAAATATTACTGTGCTTGATGTCATCAAGTGGAGCGGATCATTTTTTTTTCATTTGTTCACACATTTTTCCAATTTATATATATTTTAAAGATTCTTAGCCTATGTCATTGCATACCAATCTGTTTATTAAAAGTTAAGGTTCACTGTAAACACATATGTTACACCAAAATAAAAACGCTTCAGATAATGTCTTGATATTCAATTCAGTTTCTCACATGACATCTTATGAAGTTAGTAGAAATGTTACAGACTTTTGAATCTCAAACACTTTCAATACTGTGCACTGATATTTTCTTTTTTGCAATATAAGCACATTCATGATTTTTTTACAAACGTTAAAAACTTTCACATTGTGTAGCAATATACTGAAACAATTATAAAAATATTTGTTTTTATTTTGAATGATGCAGGGCATCTGAAGAGAGATTTTTCTAACAAAATGAAAGTATAATTTTTAGCAATAGGTATCTAGGAAAAGGCCACTACATATGTTATAAGTTCCAAATTTCCACAACCTGGCAAATACTGGTACATGCTAGCAAATTTAGATTTGCAATTACAAAATATGATTCTAATTTTTTCCTTTGCTCTTTATTCTAACACTACACTAAGTTTACTGTGTTATTTCGCTACAGTTGATATTGTGTAGAACAATAAGAAAATCATAGTGAACAATGCATTCAACAAAATTTCACACACATTTCTAGATACCTATATCTAATAAGTTCAAAAGAAAGGACACACTTAGGGAGGTATTTTGGTGGTCAAGTCACTAAAAAGAGATTAGCTGGTTTCCCGGCATAGCCCAGGATATAATAAAGATTGACTGAAATACATGTTCTAGCTGGTTTCTAGGCGTTGCCAGGGATGTAATATAGACACATTATGTTGTATATTACCTGTTCTCTTCTCCCTAAGGTAAAACAATTTCATATACATACTGTAAATTACCTATGCTAGGGATAAAACATGAACAATATCAGTCCTAGGGTAGATAAAACAAATAATACATAGAGATGAAAGATTTCTCTCCCCTAAGAATCAAACATATGTTCAATATCTGCTTTTGTTTTTTCATTGTTTATACGGTCCCGGGCAACGCCGGGTAGCCCTGCTAGTCTATATATATAAAAGGCAAAAATCGGTGTGTATGTATGTATGTATGTATGTATGTATGTTTGTTTGTAACGCTAAAACTTTTGAAAGACGGAACCAGAGTTGACAAATTTGGTATCATATTGCACCTTGATCACCCGGATGACAAATATCGAAATTTCACGTCAAACGGACCAGTAGAAAGGGGTCAACTGATCGTTTTTCTCCTAGGGGGGCCCCCCAAAAAACCTGTCATTTTAACGTTATTCAATACGTGTCACGTGACGTGACGTCAGCTCAAACTTTTGACAGACACAACCAAAGTTGACAAATTATGTATCATATTGAACCTTGATCACCCGCATGACAAATATCGAAATTCCACACCAAACGGACCATTAAAAGGGGGTGAACTGATCATTTCTCTCCTAGGGGGGCCCCCCAAAAAACCTGTCATTTTAATGTTAATATTACATAATCCAAAAACGCTTAGTCATGTCACGTGACGTGACGTCAACATCCAGTAATGGCGAACACGAACAAATGTAAACAAACACTTTGTTTTACCGATACTTTTGTAATTTCTCTTCTGCTTTGTTCTAGAGATTATTAAACTCCATGACAATGTCTCCAACGTATTTAACTGGTTAAAAATAGTATTTATACAAGAGTTTTAACGAAAAATATCAGGAAAAAATGTACAGGAATAAAAAAAAATTCAGCTTTCAAAATATTCGTCGATAAAAAAACCGATCTTTATATTTACGCTAGCCATTTTGTATATTACCACGTGACCTGCTATCTCTTAAACTGGAGGGGGGGGTCCACTTGAATCCAACAAAACCAGTAATTTTTTTTTCTATTATATATACATCATTTTCTATAAAATTAAGTGTAGACTTTATAATTAAAACAAAAAATGTTATTCATACTAAAAAAAAAAAACGCTTAGTCATGTCACGTGACGTGACGTCAACATCCACTAATGGCGAACAATTGTACCTATTTACTATGCCTCCCCACGGGACAGAGTTAGACACCAGGGTCGTTTTTTAACGTGGAGAAAAGGTACAAAAATAAAAATTGTCTCAGTCGTGGAGGATTTCTCCTCCACCGAAAGAGAACAAGAAATAGAAGTGCAGCATCTGAAGAACAGATACTACACTTTGATCTTGACCAAAAGGCCAAGAATGCGAACAATTGTAAATAACAACTTTTTTCACAAAACCAACACCGTAACCAACACCGTCTTTCTTTTTTTTCTCTCTCTTTCTCCTCTCACCCACTTACTCTTCCCTCTCTCTCACCCTCTTTCTCTTGACGTCACACCACTGTTAAACTGTGGGGGGGGAACACATTCCCAGGCATTATCTCCTATAGATGCACATTTTATTAGAAATTCAGCTTTCAAAATATTAGACGATAATAAAAATATAAAACCAACACCCTCTTTCTCTTTTCTCTCTCTCTCACCAACTTACTCTTCTCTCTCTCTCACCCTCTTTCTCTTGACCTCCTACTACTGTTAAACTGTGTGTGTGTGTGGGGGGGGGAAGAGGCAGCTTGAAAACCAACAAAAACAGTGCACAGTTTCCCAAGCATTTGGGGTGGGAAGGGGGGGAAGAAGCCGAGCGCACAGTTTCGTGTGAGAGAGAGAGAACAATTCTCAACCTATATACTCAACAAATTTTTTATCTACAGATTTGAAAGTTTGTATATAGGGTATTCAGACATATGGAAATATATCTAGCGTAATCTATCTATTATATCTATAAAAGTGAAAATGTGTGTGTGTGTGTGTGTGAGGTAGCCAGAGAGAGAGAGAGAGAGAGAGAGAGAGACAACAATTCTCAACCTATATATTCAATACATTTTTTATCTACAGATTTGAAAATTTGTATATAGGGTATTCAGACATATGGAAATATATCTAGCATAATCTATCTATTATATCTATAAAAGTGAAAATGTGTGTGTGTGTGTGTGTGTGTGTGTGTGTGCGTAAGAGAGAGAGAGAACAATTCTCAACCTATATACTCAACGTATTTTTATCTACGGATTTTAAACTTTGTATATAGGGTATTCAGACATATAGAAATATATCTAGCATAATCTATACATTATATCTATAAAAGTGAGAATGTGAGTGTGTGAGAGAGAGAGAACAATTCTCAACCTATATATTCAACAAATTTTTTACCTACAGATTTGAAAATTTGTATATTGGGTATTCAGACATATGGAAATATATCTAGCATAATCGATCTATTATATCTATAAAAGTCAGAATGTTTGCGTGTGGTTGTGTGTGTAAGGTTGCGAGAGAGAGAGAGAGAGAACAATTCTCAACCTATCTATTCAATAAATTTGTTATCTACAGATTTGACCATTTGTATATAGGGTATTCAGACATATGGAAATATATCCAGCATAATCTATCTATTATATCCATAAAAGTGAGAATGTGTGCGTGTGTGAGAGAGAGAGAGAGAGAGAGAGAGAGAGTAAGTACAATTCTCACCCTATATATTCAACAAATTTTTTATCTACCGATTAGAAAATTTGTATATAGGGTATTCAGACATATGGAAATATATCTAGCATAATCTATCTATTATATCTAGAAAAGTGAGAATGTGTGTGAAAGAGAGAGAGAGAAGAGAGAGAGAGAGAACAATTCTCAACCTATATATTCAACTAATTTTTATGTACAGATCTGAAAATTTGTATACAGGGTATTCAGACATATGGAAATATATCTAGCATAATCTATTATATCTATAAAAGGTAGAATGTGTGTGTGTGTGTGAGTTAGTGAGTGAGTGAGTGAGTGAGAGAGAGAGAGAGAGAACAATTCTCAACCTATATACTCAACAAATTTTGTATCTACAGATTTGATAATTTGTATATAGGGTATTCAGACATTTGGAAATATATCTAGCATAATCTATTATATCTATAAAAGTGAGAATGTGTGTGTGTGAGAGAGAGAGAAAGAACAATTCTCAACCTATATACTCAACAAATTTTTTATCTACAGATTTAAAAATTTGTATATAGGGTATTCAGACATATAGAAATATATCTAGCATAACCTATCTATTATATCTATAAAATGACCATGTGTGTGTGTGTGAGAGAGAGAGAGAGAGTCAGAGAGAGAGAGAGAACAATTTTCAGCTTGTGTGTGTGTGAGAAAGAGAGAGAGAGAAAGAGAGGAGGGAAAATTCTCACCCTATATATTCAACAAATTTTTTATCTACATATTAGAAAATTTGGATATAGGGTATTCAGACGTATGGAAATATATCTAGCATAATCTATCTATTATATCTATAAAAGTGAGAATGTGTGTGTGAGAGAGAGAGAAAGAGAGAGAGAGAGAGAACAATTCTCAACCTATATATTCAACTAATTTTTTATCTACAGATTTGAAAATGTGTATATTGGGTATTCAGACATATGTAAATATATCTGGCATAATCTATGTATTATATCTATAAAAGTGTGAATGTGAGTGATGGAAAGAGCAAAAAATTCTCAACCTATATAACCTATAAAAGTGAGAATATGTGTGAGAGAGAGAGAGAGAGAGAACAATTCTCAACCTATATATTCCACACATTTTTGGGCACAGATTTGGAAATTTGTATATAGGGTAGGCAGACATATAGAAATATATCTAGCATAATCTATCTATTATATCTATAAAAGTGAGAACTTGTGTGTGTGTGTGTGTGTGTGTGTGAGAGAGAGAGAGAGAACAATTCTTAACCTACATACTCAACAAATTTTTTACCTACAGTTTAGAAAATTTGTATATAGGGTATTCAGACATATGGAAATATATCTAGCATAATCTATCTATTATAACTACAAAAGTTAGAATGTGTGTGTGAGAGAGAGAGAGAGAACAATTCTAAACCTATATATTCAACAAATTTTTTATCTACAGATTTGAAACTTTGTATATAGGGTATTCAGACATATGGAAATATATCTAGCATAATCTATCTATTTTATCTATAAAAGTGAGAATGCGTGTGTGTGAGATAGCGAGAGAGAGAGAGAGAGAGAAAAAGAGAGAGATAAAAATTCTCAACCTATACATTCAACAAATTTTTTATCCACAGATTTGAACATTTGTATATAGGGTGTTCAGACATATAGAAATATATCTAGCATAATCTATCTATTATATGTATAAAAGTGAGAATGTGTGTGTGTGTGAGAGAGAGGACAATTGTCAATCTATGTATACAACAAATTTTTTATCTACAGATTTCAAAATTTGTATATTGGGCATTCAGACATATTTCAATATATCTGGCATAATCTGTCTATTATATCTATAAAAGTGAGAATGTGTGTGATAGAGAGAGAGAGAACAATTCTCAACCTATATACTCAACAAATTTTTTATCTACAGATTTGAAAATTTGTATGTAGGGTATTCAGACATATGGAAATATATCTAGCATAATCTATTATATCTATAAAAGTGAGAATGTGTGTGTGTGTGAGAGAGAGAGAGAGAGAGAGAACAATTCTCAACCCATATACTCAACAAATTCTTTATCTACAGATTTTAAAATTTGTATATAGAGTATTCATACAAATAGAAATATATCTAGGATAATCTTTCTATTATATCTATAAAAGTGAGAATGTGTGTGTGTGTGAGCGAGAGAGAGAGAGAGAGAGAGAGAGAGAGAACAGTTCTCAACCTATACATTCAACAAATTTTTATATATAGGGTATTCAGAAATATCGAAATATATCTAGCATAATCTATTATATCTTTAAAAGTTAGAATGTGTGTGTGTGAGAGATAGAGAGAACAATTCTCAACCTATGCACTCTACAAATTTTTTATCTACAAATTAGAAAATTTGTATATAGGGTATTCACACATATGGAAATATATCTAGCATAATCTATCTATTATATCTATAAAAGTTAGAATGTGTGTGTGAGGTAGCCAGAGAGAGAGAGAGAGAGAGAGAGAGTAAGAACAATTTTCAACCTATATATTCAACAAATATTTGATCTACAGATTAGAAAATTTGTATATAGGGTATTCAGACATATGGAAATATATCTAGCATAATCTATCTATTATATCTCTAAAATTGAGAATGTGTGTGTGAGAGAGAGAGAGAGAACAATTTTCAACCTATATACTCAACAAATTTTTTTATCTACAGATTTGAAAATTTGTATATAGGGTATTCAGACATATGGAAATATATCTAGAGTAATCTATCTATTATATCTATAAAAGTGAGAATGCGTGTGTGTGTGAGAGAGAGCGACACAGAACAATTCTCAACCTATATATTCAACAAATTTTTTATGTACAGATCTGAAATATCACATTTGTATAGAAGTAGAAATCTTGATACCTACTCTGATACCTAATAAAAGAAAGGACACTCTTTAGGGCGGATTTTGATTATAACAAGTCACTAATTAGAAATTATAATAAACATTCTAATAATTTAAGAATTTTACCAAAATAAAATTGCATGGTAATCACCCAATTTCTGCCACAAAATTTTGATTGGCAGAACTCATAAACATAAAATATATATTTTCTAATTTCATCTTTTTTTTTTCTTTTTACATAATCTGGTTTGATGTTTTCCCAAATATTCAAATCACTATATTTTGCTGCTTAATATCAAATACAGCAACTGAGTTATTTTTATGCATCAAACAATTACATTTTCTCATTCATCCAAACTAATCACTGAACATCAATTTCATATTTTCTTCACTAAAATATTACTGTGCTTGATGTCATCAAGTGGAGCGGATCATTTTTTTTTCATTTGTTCACACATTTTTCCAATTTATATATATTTTAAAGATTCTTAGCCTATGTCATTGCATACCAATCTGTTTATTAAAAGTTAAGGTTCACTGTAAACACATATGTTACACCAAAATAAAAACGCTTCAGATAATGTCTTGATATTCAATTCAGTTTCTCACATGACATCTTATGAAGTTAGTAGAAATGTTACAGACTTTTGAATCTCAAACACTTTCAATACTGTGCACTGATATTTTCTTTTTTGCAATATAAGCACATTCATGATTTTTTTTACAAACGTTAAAAACTTTCACATTGTGTAGCAATATACTGAAACAATTATAAAAATATTTGTTTTTATTTTGAATGATGCAGGGCATCTGAAGAGAGATTTTTCTAACAAAATGAAAGTATAATTTTTAGCAATAGGTATCTAGGAAAAGGCCACTACATATGTTATAAGTTCCAAATTTCCACAACCTGGCAAATACTGGTACATGCTAGCAAATTTAGATTTGCAATTACAAAATATGATTCTAATTTTTTCCTTTGCTCTTTATTCTAACACTACACTAAGTTTACTGTGTTATTTCGCTACAGTTGATATTGTGTAGAACAATAAGAAAATCATAGTGAACAATGCATTCAACAAAATTTCACACACATTTCTAGATACCTATATCTAATAAGTTCAAAAGAAAGGACACACTTAGGGAGGTATTTTGGTGGTCAAGTCACTAAAAAGAGATTAGCTGGTTTCCCGGCATAGCCCAGGATATAATAAAGATTGACTGAAATACATGTTCTAGCTGGTTTCTAGGCGTTGCCAGGGATGTAATATAGACACATTATGTTGTATATTACCTGTTCTCTTCTCCCTAAGGTAAAACAATTTCATATACATGCTGTAAATTACCTATGCTAGGGATAAAACATGAACAATATCAGTCCTAGGGTAGATAAAACAAATAATACATAGAGATGAAAGATTCCTCTCCCCTAAGAATCAAACATATGTTCAATATCTGCTTTTGTTTTTTCATTGTTTATACGGTCCCGAGCAACGCCGGGTAGCCCTGCTAGTCTATATATATAAACTAGCAGGGCTACCCGGCGTTGCTCGGGACCGTATAAACAATGAAAAAACAAAAGCAGATATTGAACATATGTTTGATTCTTAGGGGAGAGGAATCTTTCATCTCTATGTATTATTTGTTTTATCTACCCTAGGACTGATATTGTTCATGTTTTATCCCTAGCATAGGTAATTTACAGCATGTATATGAAATTGTTTTACCTTAGGGAGAAGAGAACAGGTAATATACAACATAATGTGTCTATATTACATCCCTGGCAACGCCTAGAAACCAGCTAGAACATGTATTTCAGTCAATCTTTATTATATCCTGGGCTATGCCGGGAAACCAGCTAATCTCTTTTTAGTGACTTGACCACCAAAATACCTCCCTAAGTGTGTCCTTTCTTTTGAACTTATTAGATATAGGTATCTAGAAATGTGTGTGAAATTTTGTTGAATGCATTGTTCACTATGATTTTCTTATTGTTCTACACAATATCAACTGTAGCGAAATAACACAGTAAACTTAGTGTAGTGTTAGAATAAAGAGCAAAGGAAAAAATTAGAATCATATTTTGTAATTGCAAATCTAAATTTGCTAGCATGTACCAGTATTTGCCAGGTTGTGGAAATTTGGAACTTATAACATATGTAGTGGCCTTTTCCTAGATACCTATTGCTAAAAATTATACTTTCATTTTGTTAGAAAAATCTCTCTTCAGATGCCCTGCATCATTCAAAATAAAAACAAATATTTTTATAATTGTTTCAGTATATTGCTACACAATGTGAAAGTTTTTAACGTTTGTAAAAAAAATCATGAATGTGCTTATATTGCAAAAAAGAAAATATCAGTGCACAGTATTGAAAGTGTTTGAGATTCAAAAGTCTGTAACATTTCTACTAACTTCATAAGATGTCATGTGAGAAACTGAATTGAATATCAAGACATTATCTGAAGCGTTTTTATTTTGGTGTAACATATGTGTTTACAGTGAACCTTAACTTTTAATAAACAGATTGGTATGCAATGACATAGGCTAAGAATCTTTAAAATATATATAAATTGGAAAAATGTGTGAACAAATGAAAAAAAAATGATCCGCTCCACTTGATGACATCAAGCACAGTAATATTTTAGTGAAGAAAATATGAAATTGATGTTCAGTGATTAGTTTGGATGAATGAGAAAATGTAATTGTTTGATGCATAAAAATAACTCAGTTGCTGTATTTGATATTAAGCAGCAAAATATAGTGATTTGAATATTTGGGAAAACATCAAACCAGATTATGTAAAAAGAAAAAAAAAAGATGAAATTAGAAAATATATATTTTATGTTTATGAGTTCTGCCAATCAAAATTTTGTGGCAGAAATTGGGTGATTACCATGCAATTTTATTTTGGTAAAATTCTTAAATTATTAGAATGTTTATTATAATTTCTAATTAGTGACTTGTTATAATCAAAATCCGCCCTAAAGAGTGTCCTTTCTTTTATTAGGTATCAGAGTAGGTATCAAGATTTCTACTTCTATACAAATGTGATATTTCAGATCTGTACATAAAAAATTTGTTGAATATATAGGTTGAGAATTGTTCTGTGTCGCTCTCTCTCACACACACACGCATTCTCACTTTTATAGATATAATAGATAGATTACTCTAGATATATTTCCATATGTCTGAATACCCTATATACAAATTTTCAAATCTGTAGATAAAAAAATTTGTTGAGTATATAGGTTGAAAATTGTTCTCTCTCTCTCTCTCACACACACATTCTCAATTTTAGAGATATAATAGATAGATTATGCTAGATATATTTCCATATGTCTGAATACCCTATATACAAATTTTCTAATCTGTAGATCAAATATTTGTTGAATATATAGGTTGAAAATTGTTCTTACTCTCTCTCTCTCTCTCTCTCTGGCTACCTCACACACACATTCTAACTTTTATAGATATAATAGATAGATTATGCTAGATATATTTCCATATGTGTGAATACCCTATATACAAATTTTCTAATTTGTAGATAAAAAATTTGTAGAGTGCATAGGTTGAGAATTGTTCTCTCTATCTCTCACACACACACATTCTAACTTTTAATGATATAATAGATTATGCTAGATATATTTCGATATTTCTGAATACCCTATATATAAAAATTTGTTGAATGTATAGGTTGAGAACTGTTCTCTCTCTCTCTCTCTCTCTCTCTCGCTCACACACACACACATTCTAACTTTTATAGATATAATAGAAAGATTATCCTAGATATATTTCTATTTGTATGAATACTCTATATACAAATTTTAAAATTTGTAGATAAAGAATTTGTTGAGTATATGGGTTGAGAATTGTTCTCTCTCTCTCTCTCTCTCTCTCACACACACACACACATTCTCACTTTTATAGATATAATAGATTATGCTAGATATATTTCCATATGTCTGAATACCCTATATACAAATTTTCAAATCTGTAGATAAAAAATTTGTTGAGTATATAGGTTGAGAATTGTTCTCTCTCTCTCTCTATCACACACATTCTCACTTTTATAGATATAATAGACAGATTATGCCAGATATATTGAAATATGTCTGAATGCCCAATATACAAATTTTGAAATCTGTAGATAAAAAATTTGTTGTATACATAGGTTGACAATTGTCCTCTCTCTCACACACACACACACACATTCTCACTTTTATACATATAATAGATAGATTATGCTAGATATATTTCTATATGTCTGAACACCCTATATACAAATGTTCAAATCTGTGGATAAAAAATTTGTTGAATGTATAGGTTGAGAATTTTTATCTCTCTCTTTTTCTCTCTCTCTCTCTCGCTATCTCACACACACGCATTCTCACTTTTATAGATAAAATAGATAGATTATGCTAGATATATTTCCATATGTCTGAATACCCTATATACAAAGTTTCAAATCCGTAGATAAAAAATTTGTTGAATATATAGGTTTAGAATTGTTCTCTCTCTCTCTCTCTCACACACACATTCTAACTTTTGTAGTTATAATAGATAGATTATGCTAGATATATTTCCATATGTCTGAATACCCTATATACAAATTTTCTAAACTGTAGGTAAAATATTTGTTGAGTATGTAGGTTAAGAATTGTTCTCTCTCTCTCTCTCACACACACACACACACACAAGTTCTCACTTTTATAGATATAATAGATAGATTATGCTAGATATATTTCTATATGTCTGCCTACCCTATATACAAATTTCCAAATCTGTGCCCAAAAATGTGTGGAATATATAGGTTGAGAATTGTTCTCTCTCTCTCTCTCTCTCACACATATTCTCACTTTTATAGGTTATATAGGTTGAGAATTTTTTGCTCTTTCCATCACTCACATTCACACTTTTATAGATATAATACATAGATTATGCCAGATATATTTACATATGTCTGAATACCCAATATACACATTTTCAAATCCGTAGATAAAAAATTAGTTGAATATATAGGTTGAGAATTGTTCTCTCTCTCTCTCTTTCTCTCTCTCTCACACACACATTCTCACTTTTATAGATATAATAGATAGATTATGCTAGATATATTTCCATACGTCTGAATACCCTATATCCAAATTTTCTAATATGTAGATAAAAAATTTGTTGAATATATAGGGTGAGAAATTTCCTTCCTCTCTTTCTCTCTCTCTCTTTCTCACACACACACAAGCTGAAAATTGTTCTCTCTCTCTCTCTGACTCTCTCTCTCTCTCTCACACACACACACATGGTCATTTTATAGATATAATAGATAGGTTATGCTAGATATATTTCTATATGTCTGAATACCCTATATACAAATTTTTAAATCTGTAGATAAAAAATTTGTTGAGTATATAGGTTGAGAATTGTTCTTTCTCTCTCTCTCACACACACATTCTCACTTTTATAGATATAATAGATTATGCTAGATATATTTCCAAATGTCTGAATACCCTATATACAAATTTTCAAATCTGTAAAGATAGAATTTGTTGAATATATAGGTTGAGAATTGTTCTCTCTCTCTCTCTTTCACACACATTCTCACTTTTATAGATATAATAGATAGATTATGCTAGATATATTTCCTTATGTCTGAATACCCTATATACAAATTATCAAATCTGTAGATACAAAATTTGTTGAGTATATAGGTTGAGAATTGTTGTCTCTCTCTCTCTCTCTCTCACTCACTCACTCACTCACTCACTCACAAACACACACACACATTCTACCTTTTATAGATATAATAGATTATGCTAGATATATTTCCATATGTCTGAATACCCTGTATACAAATTTTCAGATCTGTACATAAAAATTAGTTGAATATATAGGTTGAGAATTGTTCTCTCTCTCTCTCTCTTCTCTCTCTCTCTTTCACACACATTCTCACTTTTCTAGATATAATAGATAGATTATGCTAGATATATTTCCATATGTCTGAATACCCTATATACAAATTTTATAATCGGTAGATAAAAAATTTGTTGAATATATAGGGTGAGAATTGTACTTACTCTCTCTCTCTCTCTCTCTCTCTCTCTCACGCACACATTCTCACTTTTATGGATATAATAGATAGATTATGCTGGATATATTTCCATATGTCTGAATACCCTATATACAAATGGTCAAATCTGTAGATAACAAATTTATTGAATAGATAGGTTGAGAATTGTTCTCTCTCTCTCTCTCGCAACCTTACACACACAACCACACGCAAACATTCTGACTTTTATAGATATAATAGATCGATTATGCTAGATATATTTCCATATGTCTGAATACCCAATATACAAATTTTCAAATCTGTAGGTAAAAAATTTGTTGAATATATAGGTTGAGAATTGTTCTCTCTCTCTCACACACTCACATTCTCACTTTTATAGATATAATGTATAGATTATGCTAGATATATTTCTATATGTCTGAATACCCTATATACAAAGTTTAAAATCCGTAGATAAAAATACGTTGAGTATATAGGTTGAGAATTGTTCTCTCTCTCTCTTACGCATACACACACACACACACACATTTTCACTTTTATAGATATAATAGATAGATTATGCTAGATATATTTCCATATGTCTGAATACCCTATATACAAATTTTCAAATCTGTAGATAAAAAATGTATTGAATATATAGGTTGAGAATTGTTGTCTCTCTCTCTCTCTCTCTCTCTGGCTACCTCACACACACACACATTTTCACTTTTATAGATATAATAGATAGATTATGCTAGATATATTTCCATATGTCTGAATACCCTATATACAAATTTTCAAATCTGTAGATAAAAAATGTATTGAATATATAGGTTGAGAATTGTTGTCTCTCTCTCTCTCTCTCTCTCTCTCTCTCTCTGGCTACCTCACACACACACACATTTTCACTTTTATAGATATAATAGATATATTATGCTAGATATATTTCCATATGTCTGAATACCCTATATACAAACTTTCAAATCTGTAGATAAAAAATTTGTTGAGTATATAGGTTGAGAATTGTTCTCTCTCTCTCACACGAAACTGTGCGCTCGGCTTCTTCCCCCCCTTCCCACCCCAAATGCTTGGGAAACTGTGCACTGTTTTTGTTGGTTTTCAAGCTGCCTCTTCCCCCCCCCCACACACACAGTTTAACAGTAGTAGGAGGTCAAGAGAAAGAGGGTGAGAGAGAGAGAAGAGTAAGTTGGTGAGAGAGAGAGAAAAGAGAAAGAGAGTGTTGGTTTTATATTTTTATTATCGTCTAATATTTTGAAAGCTGAATTTCTAATAAAATGTGCATCTATAGGAGATAATGCCTGGGAATGTGTTCCCCCCCCCCCACAGTTTAACAGTGGTGTGACGTCAAGAGAAAGAGGGTGAGAGAGAGGGAAGAGTAAGTGGGTGAGAGAGAGAAAGAGAGAGAAAAAAAAGAAAGACGGTGTTGGTTTTGTGAAAAAAGTTGTTATTTACAATTGTTCGCATTCTTGGCCTTTTGGTCAAGATCAAAGTGTAGTATCTGTTCTTCAGATGCTGCACTTCTATTTCTTGTTCTCTTTCGGTGGAGGAGAAATCCTCCACGACTGAGACAATTTTTATTTTTGTACCTTTTCTCCACGTTAAAAAACGACCCTGGTGTCTAACTGTCCCGTGGGGAGGCATAATAAATAGGTACAATTGTTCGCCATTAGTGGATGTTGACGTCACGTCACGTGACATGACTAAGCGTTTTTTTTTTTTTTAGTATGAATAACATTTTTGGTTTTAATTATAAAGTCTACACTTAATTTTATAGAAAATGATGTATATATAATAGAAAAAAAAAATTACTGGTTTTGTTGGATTCAAGTGGATCCCCCCCCTCCAGTTTAAGAGATAGCAGGTCACGTGGTAATATACAAAATGGCTAGCGTAAATATAAAGATCGGTTTTTTTATCGACGAATATTTTGAAAGCTGAATTTTTTTTTATTCCTGTACATTTTTTCCTGATATTTTTCGTTAAAACTCTTGTATAAATACTATTTTTAACCAGTTAAATACGTTGGAGACATTGTCATGGAGTTTAATAATCTCTAGAACAAAGCAGAAGAGAAATTACAAAAGTATCGGTAAAACAAAGTGTTTGTTTACATTTGTTCGCCATTACTGGATGTTGACGTCACGTCACGTGACATGACTAAGCGTTTTTGGATTATGTAATATTAACATTAAAATGACAGGTTTTTTGGGGGGCCCCCCTAGGAGAGAAATGATCAGTTCACCCCCTTTTAATGGTCCGTTTGGTGTGGAATTTCGATATTTGTCATGCGGGTGATCAAGGTTCAATATGATACATAATTTGTCAACTTTGGTTGTGTCTGTCAAAAGTTTGAGCTGACGTCACGTCACGTGACACGTATTGAATAACGTTAAAATGACAGGTTTTTTGGGGGGCCCCCCTAGGAGAAAAACGATCAGTTGACCCCTTTCTACTGGTCCGTTTGACGTGAAATTTCGATATTTGTCATCCGGGTGATCAAGGTGCAATATGATACCAAATTTGTCAACTCTGGTTCCGTCTTTCAAAAGTTTTAGCGTTACAAACAAACATACATACATACATACATACATACATACATACACACCGATTTTTGCCTTCTATATATATAAAAGGCAAAAATCGGTGTGTATGTATGTATGTATGTATGTTTGTTTGTAACGCTAAAACTTTTGACAGACACAACCAAAGTTGACAAATTAGGTAGCATATTGCACCTTGATCACCCGGATGACAAATATCGAAATTTCACGTCAAACGGACAACTAGAAGGGGGTTAACTGATCATTTTTCTCCCAGGGGGGCCCCCCAAAAAACCTGTCATTTTAACATTATTCATTAGCTGTCACGTGACGTGACGTCAGCTCAGTAAAATGTCGGCTACGCTGAGCCTCTGACGTACATTAAAGCTGCCTGCGAGGAGTATCATTGATACTATAACACAGTTAAATATTAGTTTAAGAGTCGAACCGTTATTACCAACGGATTTATCGCACTTCAAAAAGAAGAATCCCAAAATTACATAAAAATTGACGTAGGGAAAATGTTTTTATTTTTGCTTGAAGTTTTTTACCGGCGAAGAAAGATGACTATGCTCTTTGCTATAGTTTACCATGTAAACAAGGCTTTAGCCATTTTGTTTTTACCTCCTAACTCTGTTAAACTGGAAGGGGGAGGGGTGGCTATCAGTATAAGGCCGCTTAAATACACGAAAATTACTTTTATACGAGTTTGTTTTCTTATGAATGGAACCGCGTTTATAGGGGGGAGGGGGGAGGAGGCAATGTGCACAGTCTCCCAAGCATTACCTACTATAAAAAAAGATGCACATTTACCCTCTTCTCTCACCCTCTTTCTCTCTCTCTCTCTCTCTTTCTCTTCTCTCTCTCACTCTCTTTCTCTATCACCCTCTTCTCTCTCTCTCTTTCTCTTCTCTCTCTCATCCTCTTTCTCTCTCTCTCACCCTCTTCTCTCTCTCTACCTTTTTCTCTTCTCTCTCGCACCCTCTTCTCTCTCTCTCACCCGCTTCTCTCTCTCTACCTCTTTCTCTTCTCTCTCGCACCCTCTTCTCTCTCTCACCCGCTTCTCTCTCTCTACCTCTTTCTCTTATCTCTCTCTCTCTCTCAACCTCTTCTCTCTCTCTCTCTTACCCTCTTCTCTCTCTCACTCTCTGTGTACACCTTTTTCTCTTCTCTCTCTCTGACCCTCTTTCTCTCTCTCTCACCCTCTTTTTCTGCTCTCTCTCACCCTTCTCTCTCTCTCTCTCTACCTCTTTCTCTTCTCTATCACCCTCTTTCCCTGCTCTCTCTCACCTTCATCTCTCTCTCTCTACCTATTTCTCTTCTCTCTCTCTCCCTCTGCTCTCTCTCACCCTCTTCTTTCTCCCTCACCCTCTTCTCTCTCTCTCTCTACCTCTTTCTCTTATCTCTCTCTCTCACTACCCCTCTCTCTCTCTGTCTTACCCTCTTCTCTCTCTCTCTACCTCTTTCTCTTATCTCTCTCTCTCACTACCTCTCTCTCTCTCACCCTCTTCTCTCTCTCACCCTCTTTCTCTCTTACCCTCTTCTCTCTCTACCTCTTTCACTTCTCTCACCCTCTTTCTCTCTCACCCTCTTTCTCTGCTCTCTCTCACCCTCTTCTCTGCTCTCTCTCACCCTCTTCTCTCTCTACCTCTTTCTCTTCTCTCTCTCTCACCCTCTTCTCTCTCTCTTACCTATTTTGTAATATATATATATAGATATATATATTGTACAAACTATTGTACAAACTATTACCACTTATCAAGGCCTATAGGCCACTCGAGGATGAAAGTTTAAAAGTGCACAGTAGTCAAATTCGGCAAAGATGACGGAACCGCTTTAAGAGGAGGATGAATTATTCAGTGACTCCAACCTATTTTGTTACATATATGTATGTATATATTTTTGTAAAAAATATATATTACTACTTATCAAGGCCCATAGGACACTCGAGGATTAGAGTTGAAAAGTGCACAGCAGTCAAATCTGGGAAAGAGGATGGAACCGCTTTAACGGGAGGATGAGTTATTCAGCGACTCCAACCTATTTTGGTATATATATATTTATATCTATATTTATTTTTAAATATATATTACCACTTATCAAGGCCCATAGGCCACACGAGGATGAGAGTTTAAAAGTGCACAGTAGTCAAATTCGGCAAAGATGATGGAACCGCTTTAAGAGGAGGATGAATTATTCAGTGACTCCAACCTATTTTGTTATATATATGTATGTATATATTTTTGTAAAAAATATATATTACTACTTATCAAGGCCCATAGGACACTCGAGGATTAGAGTTGAAAAGTGCACAGTAGTCAAATTCGGGAAAGAGGATGGAACCGCTTTCACGGGAGGATGAGTTATTCAGCGACTCCAACCTGTTTTTTTATATATATATTTATATCTATATTTATTAAAAAATATATATTACCACTTATCAAGGACAATAGGCCACTCGAGGATGAGAGTTGAATAGTGCACTGTATAAAAAATACGGTAAAGAGGATGGAACCGCTTTAACGGGAGGATGAGTTATTCAGCAACTCCAACCTATTTTTTTATATATATATATATATATATACTTTTATTAAAAAATATATATTACCACTTATCAAGGACAATAGGCCACTCGAGGATGAGAGTTGAAAAGTGCATAGTAGTAAAATTCGGGAAAGAGGATGGAACCGCTTTAACGGGAGGATGAGTTATTCAGCGACTCCAACCTATTTTTTATATATATATATATATATATATATATATATATTTATAACAAAAATATATTACCACTTATCAAGGCCCATAGGCTACTCGAGGATAAGAGTTGAAAAGTGCACATTAGTCAAATTCGGGAAAGAGGATGGAACCGCTTTAACGGGAGGATGAGTGATTCAGCGACTCCAACCTATTTTGTTATATATATATATATATATATATATATATATATTTTGTACAAACTATATATTACCACTTATCAAGGCCCATAGGCCACACGAGGATGAGAGTTTAAAAGTGCACAGTAGTCAAATTTGGGAAAGAGGATTTAATCGCTTTAATAGAAGGATGAATTATCTGGGAAAGAGGATGGAACCGCTTTAACAGGAGGATGAGTTATTCAGCGACTCCAACCTATTTTGGTATATATATATTTATATCTATATTTATTTTTAAATATATATTACCACTTATCAAGGCCCATAGGCCACACGAGGATGAGAGTTTAAAAGTGCACAGTAGTCAAATTCGGCAAAGATGATGGAACCGCTTTAAGAGGAGGATGAATTATTCAGTGACTCCAACCTATTTTGTTATATATATGTATGTATATATTTTTGTAAAAAATATATATTACTACTTATCAAGGCCCATAGGACACTCGAGGATTAGAGTTGAAAAGTGCACAGTAGTCAAATTCGGGAAAGAGGATGGAACCGCTTTCACGGGAGGATGAGTTATTCAGCGACTCCAACCTGTTTTTTTATATATATATTTATATCTATATTTATTAAAAAATATATATTACCACTTATCAAGGACAATAGGCCACTCGAGGATGAGAGTTGAATAGTGCACTGTATAAAAAATACGGTAAAGAGGATGGAACCGCTTTAACGGGAGGATGAGTTATTCAGCAACTCCAACCTATTTTTTTATATATATATATATATATATACTTTTATTAAAAAATATATATTACCACTTATCAAGGACAATAGGCCACTCGAGGATGAGAGTTGAAAAGTGCATAGTAGTAAAATTCGGGAAAGAGGATGGAACCGCTTTAACGGGAGGATGAGTTATTCAGCGACTCCAACCTATTTTTTATATATATATATATATATATATATATATATATTTATAACAAAAATATATTACCACTTATCAAGGCCCATAGGCTACTCGAGGATAAGAGTTGAAAAGTGCACATTAGTCAAATTCGGGAAAGAGGATGGAACCGCTTTAACGGGAGGATGAGTGATTCAGCGACTCCAACCTATTTTGTTATATATATATATATATATATATATATATATATTTTGTACAAACTATATATTACCACTTATCAAGGCCCATAGGCCACACGAGGATGAGAGTTTAAAAGTGCACAGTAGTCAAATTTGGGAAAGAGGATTTAATCGCTTTAATAGAAGGATGAATTATCTGGGAAAGAGGATGGAACCGCTTTAACAGGAGGATGAGTTATTCAGCGACTCCAACCTATTTTGGTATATATATATTTATATCTATATTTATTTTTAAATATATATTACCACTTATCAAGGCCCATAGGCCACACGAGGATGAGAGTTTAAAAGTGCACAGTAGTCAAATTCGGCAAAGATGATGGAACCGCTTTAAGAGGAGGATGAATTATTCAGTGACTCCAACCTATTTTGTTATATATATGTATGTATATATTTTTGTAAAAAATATATATTACTACTTATCAAGGCCCATAGGACACTCGAGGATTAGAGTTGAAAAGTGCACAGTAGTCAAATTCGGGAAAGAGGATGGAACCGCTTTCACGGGAGGATGAGTTATTCAGCGACTCCAACCTGTTTTTTTATATATATATTTATATCTATATTTATTAAAAAATATATATTACCACTTATCAAGGACAATAGGCCACTCGAGGATGAGAGTTGAATAGTGCACTGTATAAAAAATACGGTAAAGAGGATGGAACCGCTTTAACGGGAGGATGAGTTATTCAGCAACTCCAACCTATTTTTTTATATATATATATATATATATACTTTTATTAAAAAATATATATTACCACTTATCAAGGACAATAGGCCACTCGAGGATGAGAGTTGAAAAGTGCATAGTAGTAAAATTCGGGAAAGAGGATGGAACCGCTTTAACGGGAGGATGAGTTATTCAGCGACTCCAACCTATTTTTTATATATATATATATATATATATATATATATTTATAACAAAAATATATTACCACTTATCAAGGCCCATAGGCTACTCGAGGATAAGAGTTGAAAAGTGCACATTAGTCAAATTCGGGAAAGAGGATGGAACCGCTTTAACGGGAGGATGAGTGATTCAGCGACTCCAACCTATTTTGTTATATATATATATATATATATATATATATATATTTTGTACAAACTATATATTACCACTTATCAAGGCCCATAGGCCACACGAGGATGAGAGTTTAAAAGTGCACAGTAGTCAAATTTGGGAAAGAGGATTTAATCGCTTTAATAGAAGGATGAATTATTCAGCGACTCACACCTGTTTTGGTATATATATATATATATTTATAAAAAAATATGTATTACCACTTATCAAGGCCCATAGGCCACTCGAGGATGAGAGTTAAAAAGTCCACAGTAGTCAAATTTGGGAAAGAGGATGGAACCGCTTTAACAGGAGGATGAGTTATTCAGCAACTCCAACCTATTTTGTTATATATATATATATATATATATATATATATATTTTTCATAAAATATGTATTACCACTTATCAAGGCCCATAGTCCACTCGAGGACGAGAGTTGAAAAGTGCACAGTAGTCAAATTGGGGAAAGAGGATGGAACCGCTTTAACGGGAGGATGAGTTATTCAGCGACTCCAACCTTTTTTTTTATTTTGTAAAAAATATATATGACCACTTATCAAGGCCCAGAGGCCACTCGAGGATAAGAGTTGAAAAGTGCACAGTAGTCAAATTTGGGAAATTTGTTATATATCTATTTTTTTGTTACTTAGGCATTTCCACTTATCAAGGCCCAGATACATCTCGAGGATAAGAGTTAAATGTGCACAGTAGTCAATTGGACAATAAGGCCCAGAGGCCACCCGAGGATAAGGGTTGAAAATGGCAGTAGTTAATTGGACAACATAGTAATCGTTAGTAATGGAAAGTCGGGAAATTTGTTATATATATATTTATATTTTGTTTAGATAGGCATTACCACTTATCAAGGCCCAGAGGCCACTAGAGGATAAGTGTTGAAAAGTGCAGTAGTCAATTGGACAAAATATAGTAATTGTTAGTAATGGAAATTCAGTAAATTTGTTATATATATATTAATATTTTGTTAAATACGCATTACCACTTATCAAAGCCCACAGGCCACTCGAGGATAAGGATTGAAAAGTGCACCGTAGTAGTCGGTTGTAATGGAAATGCGGGATATTTGTAATATACCTATTTTTTGTTACTTAGGCACAACCACTTATTAAGGCCCAGAGGCCACTCGATGGTATTACCACTTATCAAGGCCCAGAGGCCACTCGAGGATAAGCGTTTAAAAGTGCAGTAGTCAATTGGACAATATAGTAATCGTTAGTAATGGAAATTCAGTAAATTTGTTATATATATGTATATTTTGTTACATACGCATTACCATTTATCAAGGCCCAGAGGCCACTCGAGGATAAGGATTGAAAAGTGCACAGTAGTCAATTGGACAATATAGTAATCGTTAGTAATGGAAATTCAGTAAATTTGTTATATACCTATTTTTTGTTACTTGGTCATTTCCACTTATCAAGGCCCAGAGGCCACTCGAGCATAAGAGTTAAAAAGTCCACAGTAGTCAATTGGACAATAAGGCCCAGAGGCCACCCGAGGATAAGGGTTAAAAAGTGCAGTAGTCCATTGGTCAATATAGTAATCGTTAGTAATTACTACTTCTCAAGGCCCAGAGGCCACTCGAGGATAAGGGTTGAAAAGCGCAGTAGTCAATTGGACAATACAGTAATCGTTAGTAATGGAAATTCAGTAAATTTGTTATATATATACATATATTTATATTTTGCTAAATACGCATTACTACTTATCAAGGCCCAGACGCCACTCGAGGATAAGGGTTGAAAATATTCAACAAATTTTTTATCTACAGATTAGAAAATTTGTATATAGGGTATTCAGACATATGGAATATATCTAGCATAATCTATCTATTATATCTATAAAAGTCAGAATGTTTGTGTGTGTGGGTGTGTGTGAGGTAGAGAGAGAGAGAGAGAACAATTCTTAACCTATATATTCAACAAATTTTTTATCTACAGATTTTAAATTTGTTATAAAGGGTATTCATACATACGGAAATATATCTAGCATAATCTATCTATTATATCTACAAAAGTGAAAATGTGTGTGTCTGTGAGAGAGAGAGCAATTCTCAACCTATATAATCAACAAATTTTTTATCTACAGATTAGATAATTTGTATATAGGGTATTCAGACATATGGAAATATATCTAGCATAATCTATCTATTATATCTATAAAAGTGAGAATGTTTGCGTGTGTGTGTGAGGTAGCAAGAGAGAGAGAGACAGAGCGAGAGAACAATTCTCAACCTATATATTCAACAAATTTTTTATCTACAGATTTGAAAATTGGTATATAGGGTATTCAGACATATGGAAATATATCTAGCATAATCTATCTATTATGTCTATAAAAGTGAGAATATGTCTGTGTGTGAGAGAGAGAGAGTAAGAACAATTCTCACCCTTTATATTCAACAAATTTTTATCTACAGATTAGAAAATTTTTATATAGTGTATTCAGACATATGGAAATATATCTAGCATAATCTATCTATTATATCTATAAAAGTGAGCATGCGTGAGAGGAGAGAGAGAGAGAGAGAACAATTCTCAACCTATATACTCAAAAAATTTTTTATCTACAGATTTGAAAATTTGTATATAGATTATTCAGACACATGGAAATATATCTAGCATAATTTATCTATTATATCTATAAAAGTGAGAATGTGTGGGTGTGTGAGAGAGAGAATGAGAGAGAACAATTCTCAGCTTATATATGCAACAAATTGTTTATCTACAGATCCGAAATATCACATTTGTATAGAAGTAGAAATCTGGATACCTATTCTGATACCTAATAAAAGAAAGGACACTCTTTGGGGCGGATTTTGATGATAACAAGTCACTAATAAGAAATTATAATAAACATTGAAATAATTTAAGAATTTTATCAAAATAAAATTGCATGGTAATCACCCAATTTCTGCCACAAAATTTTGATTGGCAAAACTCATAAACAGAAAATATATATTTTCTAATTTCATCTTTTTTTTTATATAATCTGATTTGATGTTTTCCTTAATATTCAAATCACTATATTTTGCTGCTTAATATCAAATACAGCAAATGAGTTATTTTTTATGCATCAAACAATTACATTTTCTCATTCATCCAAACTAATCACTGAACATCAATTTCATATTTTCTTCACTAAAATATTACTGTGCTTGATGTCATCAAGTGGAGCGGATCATTTTTTTTTCATTTGTTCACACATTTTTCCAATTTATATATATTTTGTCTAAGATTCTTAGCCTATGTCATTGCATACCAAGCTGTTTATTAAAAGTTACGGTTCACTGTAAACACATACGTTACACCAAAATAAAAACGCTTCAGATAATGTCTTGATATTCAATTCAGTTTCTCACATGACATCTTATGAAGTTAGTAGAAATGTTACAGACTTTTGAATCTCAAACACTTTCAATACTGTGCACTGATATTTTCTTTTTTGGAATATAAGCACATTCATGATTTTTTTTTACAAACGTCAACAAATTTCACAATGTGTAGCAATGTACTGAAACAATTATAAAAATATTTGTTTTTATTTTGGATGATGCAGGGCATCCGAAGAGAGATTTTTCTAACAAAATGAAAGTATAATTTTTAGCAATAGGTATCTAGGAAAAGGCCACTACATACGTTATAAATTCCAAATTTCCACAACCTGGCAAATACTGGTACACGCTAGCAAATTTAGATTTGCAATTACAGAATATGATTCTAATTTTTTCCTTTGCTCTTTATTCTAACACTACACTAAGTTTACTGTTTTATTTCGCTACAGTTGATATTGTGTAGAACAATAAGAAAATCATAGTGAACAATGCATTCAACAAAATTTCACACACATTTCTAGATACCTATATCTAATAAGTTCAAAAGAAAGGACACACTTAGGGAGGTATTTTGGTGGTCAAGTCACTAAATAGAGATTAGCTGGTTTCCCGGCATAGCCCAGGATGTAATAAAGATTGACTGAAATACATGTTCTAGCTGGTTTCTAGGCGTTGCCAGGGATGTAATATAGACACATTATGTTGTATATTACCTGTTCTCTTCTCCCTAAGGTAAAACAATTTCATATACATGCTGTAAATTACCTATGCTAGGGATAAAACATGAACAATACCAGTCCGGGGGTAGATAAAACAAATAATACATAGAGATGAAAGATTCGTCTCCCCTAAGAATAAAACATATGTTCAATATCTGCTTTTGTTTTTTCATTGTTTATACGGTCCCGAGCAACGCCGGGTAGCCCTGCTAGTTTATATATATAGAAGAAGAAGGCAAACGTCTGTGAGTTTGTATGTTTGTTTGTAACGCTAAAACTTTTGAAAGACACAACTAGACTTGATAAATTTGGTATCATATCGAAGCCCCCTATCCCGGATGACAAATATCGAAATTTCACGTCAAACGGACGAGGAGAAAGGGGTAAACGTATCAGTTATCTCCAAGGGGGGCCCAAAAAAAACTGTCATTGTAATGCTTTTTATTACGTAATTCTTGAATGATCCAATGTTATTCAATACGTGTCACATGACGTGACGTCAGCTCAAACTTTTGACAGACACAACCAAAGTTGACAAATTATGTATCATATTGCACCTTGATCACCCGCATGACAAATATCAAAATTTCACGTCAAACGGACAATTACAAGGGGGTGAACTTATCATTTTTCTCCCAGGGGGGGCCCCAAAAATCCTGTCATTATAACGTTATTCATTAAGTGTCACGTGACGTGACGTCAGCTCAGTAAAATGTCGGCTGCAGCTGAGGTACGTTAAAACTGCCTTCGGAGGAGAAATTGATACTATAACACAGTTATATATTAGTTTTCGACTCGAACCGTTATTACCAACGTAATTATCGCACTCCAAAAATAAAAAAAAAACCAAAATTACACGAAAATTGACGTAGGGAAAATGTTTTTATTTTTGCTCGAAGTTTTTTGCCGGCGAAGATGACTTTGCTCTTTGTAATTTACATGTAAACAAAGATTAGCCATTTTGTTTATACATTCTAACTCTGTTAACTTGAAGGGGAGGGGGGGTATCAGTATCAGGCCGCTTATGTAAACGAAAATTAGGTCGCTTGCACATTTTCCACTTTCTCTCTCTCTCTCTCTCGCCGTCTTTCTCTCTCTCTCTCTCTCTTTCGCCGTCTTTCTCTCTCTCTCTCTCTCTCTCTCTCGCCGTCTTTCTCTCTCTCTCTCGCCGTCTTTCTCTCTCTCTCTCACTCTCTTCTATCTCTACACCTTTCCTAACTCTCTATCACCATATTTCTCTCTCTCTCTCACTCTCTTCTCTCTCTCTCTCTCTAGACCTCTTTCTCTTCTCTTTCTCACTCTCACCCTCTTTATCTACTCTCTCTCTCACCCTCTTTCCCTTCTCTTATCTTCTCTCTCTCTCTCGCCCTGTTTCTCTTCTCTCTAAAGACGGCGAGAGAGAGAGAGAGAGAAGGGAAAGAGGGTGAGAGAGAGAGTAGATAAAGAGGGTGAGAGAGAGAAAGAGAAGAGAAAAAGGTCTAGAGAGAGAGAGAGAGAGAGAGAAGAGAGTGAGAGAGAGAGAGGATCAACTCGACTCACCATATTTCTCTCTCTCTCTCTCACTCTCTTCTCTCTCTCTCTCTAGACCTTTTTCTCTTCTCTTTCTCTCTCTCACCCTCTTTATCTACTCTCTCTCTCACCCTCTTTCCCTTCTCTCTCTCTCTCTCTCTCTCGCCGTCTTTCTCTCTCTCTCTCGCCGTCTTTCTCTCTCTCTCTCACTCTCTTCTATCTCTACACCTTTCCTAACTCTCTCTATCACCATATTTCTCTCTCTCTGGAAGGGGGGGGTGGCTATCAGTATGAGGCCGCTTAAATACACGAAAATTACTTTTATACGAGTTTGTTTTCTTATGAATGGAACCGCTTTTGTAGGGGGGAGGGGGGAGGAGGCAATGGGCACAGTCTCCCAAGCATTACCTACTATAAAAAAAGATGCACATTTACCCTCTTCTCTCACCCTCTTTCTCTCTCTCTCTCTTTCTCTTCTCTCTCTCACTCTCTTTCTCTATCACCCTCTTCTCTCTCTCTCTTTCTCTTCTCTCTCTCATCCTCTTTCTCTCTCTCTCTCACCCTCTTCTCTCTCTCTACCTTTTTCTCTTCTCTCTCGCACCCTCTTCTCTCTCTCTCACCCGCTTCTCTCTCTCTACCTCTTTCTCTTCTCTCTCGCACCCTCTTCTCTCTCTCTCACCCGCTTCTCTCTCTCTACCTCTTTCTCTTATCTCTCTCTCTCTCTCAACCTCTTCTCTCTCTCTCTCTTACCCTCTTCTCTCTCTCACTCTCTGTGTACACCTTTTTCTCTTCTCTCTCTCTCTCTCTGACCCTCTTTCTCTCTCTCTCTCACCCTCTTTTTCTGCTCTCTCTCACCCTTCTCTCTCTCTCTCTCTCTACCTCTTTCTCTTCTCTATCACCCTCTTTCCCTGCTCTCTCTCACCTTCATCTCTCTCTCTCTATTTCTCTTCTCTCTCTCTCTCCCTCTGCTCTCTCTCACCCTCTTCTTTCTCCCTCACCCTCTTCTCTCTCTCTCTCTACCTCTTTCTCTTATCTCTCTCTCTCACTACCACTCTCTCTCTCTGTCTTACCCTCTTCTCTCTCTCTCTCTCACCCTCTTCTCTCTCTCACCCTCTTTCTCTCTTACCCTCTTCTCTCTCTACCTCTTTCACTTCTCTCACCCTCTTTCTCTCTCACCCTCTTTCTCTGCTCTCTCTCACCCTCTTCTCTGCTCTCTCTCACCCTCTTCTCTCTCTCACCCTCTTCTCTCTCTCTCTTACCCTCTTTCTCTTCTCTTCTCTTTTCTCTCTCTCTCGCCGTCTTTCTTTTCTCTCTCTCTCACCCTCTTTCTCTTCTCTCTCTCTCTTTCACCCTCATTCTCAACTCACTCTTACCCTCTTCTCTCTCCCTGTCTACCTCTTTCTCTTCTCTCTCTCTCACCCCCTTTCTCTTCTCTCTCTCACACCGTCTTTCTCTTCTCTCTCTCTCTCCCCTCATTCTCTTCTGTCTCTCTCTCGCCCTCTTTATCTTCTCTCTCTCTCACCCCGTTTCTCTTCTCTCTATATTAGCACTTATCAAGGCCAATAGGCAACTCGAGGATGACAGTTCAAAAGGTCACAGTAGTCAAATTTGGGAAAGAGGATGGAACAACTTTAACGGGAGCATGAGTTATTCAGCGACACCAACCTATTTTGTAATATATATATATATATATATATATATATATATATATATATATATATATATATATTGTACAAACTATATATTACCACTTATCAAGGCCTATAGGCCACTCGAGGATGAGAGTTTAAAAGTGCACAGTAGTCAAATTCGGCAAAGATGATGGAACCGCTTTAAGAGGAGGATGAATTATTCAGTGACTCCAACCTATTTTGTTACATATATGTATGTATATATTTTGTAAAAAATATATATTACTACTTATCAAGGCCCATAGGACACTCGAGGATTAGAGTTGAAAAGTGCACAGTAGTCAAATCTGGGAAAGAGGATGGAACCGCTTTAACGGGAGGATGAGATATTCAGCGACTCCAACCTATTTTGGTATATATATATTTATATCTATATTTATTTTTAAATATATATTACCACTTATCAAGGCCCATAGGCCACACGAGGATGAGAGTTTAAAAGTGCACAGTAGTCAAATTCGGCAAAGATGATGGAACCGCTTTAAGAGGAGGATGAATTATTCAGTGACTCCAACCTATTTTGTTATATATATGTATGTATATATTTTGTAAAAAATATATATTACTACTTATCAAGGCCCATAGGACACTCGAGGATTAGAGTTGAAAAGTGCACAGTAGTCAAATTCGAGAAAGAGGATGGAACCGCTTTCACGGGAGGATGAGTTATTCAGCGACTCCAACCTATTTTTTTATATATATATTTATATCTATATTTATTAAAAAATATATATTACCACTTATCAAGGACAATAGGCCACTCGAGGATGAGAGTTGAATAGTGCACTGTATAAAAAATACGGTAAAGAGGATGGAACCGCTTTAACGAGAGGATGAGTTATTCAGCGACTCCAACCTATTTTGTTATATATATATATATATATACTTTTATTAAAAAATATATATTACCACTTATCAAGGACAATAGGCCACTCGAGGATGAGAGTTGAAAAGTGCATAGTAGTAAAATTCGGGAAAGAGGATGGAACCGCTTTAACGGGAGGATGAGTTATTCAGCGACTCCAACCTATTTTATATATATATATATATATATCTATATTTATAACAAAAATATATTACCACTTATCAAGGCCCATAGGCTACTCGAGGATAAGAGTTGAAAAGTGCACAGTAATCAAATTCGGGAAAGAGGATGGAACAGTTTTAACGGGAGGATGAGTTATTCAGCGACTCCAACCTATTTTGTTATATATATATTTATATCTATATTTACTAAAAAATATATATTACCACTTATCAAGGCCCATAGGCTACTCGAGGATGAGAGTTGAAAAGTGGATAGTAGTCAAATTCGGGAAAGAGGATGGAACCTCTTTAACGGGAGGATGAGTTATTCAGCCACTCCAACCTATTTTGTTATATATATATATATATATATATATATATCAATTTTTTTTTGTACAAACTATATATTACCACTTATCAAGGCCCAGAGGCCACACGAGGATGAGAGTTTAAAAGTGCACAGTAGTCAAATTTGGGAAAGAGGATTTAATCGCTTTAATAGGAGGATGAATTATTCAGCGACTCACACCTGTTTTGGTATATATATATATATATATATTTATAAAAAAATATGTATTACCACTTATCAAGGCCCATAGGCCACTCGAGGATGAGAGTTAAAAAGTGCACAGTAGTCAAATTTGGGAAAGAGGATGGAACCGCTTTAACAGGAGGATGAGTTATTCAGCAACTCCAACCTATTTTGTTATATATATATATATATATATATATATATATATATATATATATATATAGATATATTTTTCATAAAATATGTATTACCACTTATCAAGGCCCATAGTCCACTCGAGGACGAGAGTTGAAAAGTGCACAGTAGTCAAATTGGGGAAAGAGGATGGAACCGCTTTAACGGGAGGATGAGTTATTCAGCGACTCCAACCTATTTTGTTATTTTGTAAAAAATATATATGACCACTTATCAAGGCCCAGAGGCCACTCGAGGATAAGAGTTGAAAAGTGCACAGTAGTCAAATTCGGGAAATTTGTTATATATCTATTTTTTTGTTACTTAGGCATTTCCACTTATCAAGGCCCAGATACATCTCGAGGATAAGAGTTAAATGTGCACAGTAGTCAATTGGACAATAAGGCCCAGAGGCCACCCGAGGATAAGGGTTGAAAATGGCAGTAGTTAATTGGACAACATAGTAATACTTAGTAATGGAAAGTCGGGAAATTTGTTATATATATATTTATATTTTGTTTATATAGGCATTACCACTTATCAAGGCCCAGAGGCCACTAGAGGATAAGTGTTGAAAAGTGCAGTAGTCAATTGGACAAAATATAGTAATTGTTAGTAATGGAAATTCAGTAAATTTGTTATATATATATTAATATTTTGTTAAATACGCATTACCACTTATCAAAGCCCACAGGCCACTCGAGGATAAGGATTGAAAAGTGCACCGTAGTAGTCGGTTGTAATGGAAATGCGGGATATTTGTAATATACCTATTTTTTGTTACTTAGGCACAACCACTTATTAAGGCCCAGAGGCCACTCGATGGTATTACCACTTATCAAGGCCCAGAGGCCACTCGAGGATAAGCGTTTAAAAGTGCAGTAGTCAATTGGACAATATAGTAATCGTTAGTAATGGAAATTCAGTAAATTTGTTATATATATGTATATTTTGTTACATACGCATTACCATTTATCAAGGCCCAGAGGCCACTCGAGGATAAGGATTGAAAAGTGCACAGTAGTCAATTGGACAATATAGTAATCGTTAGTAATGGAAATTCAGTAAATTTGTTATATACCTATTTTTTGTTACTTAGTCATTTCCACTTATCAAGGCCCAGAGGCCACTCGAGCATAAGAGTTAAAAAGTCCACAGTAGTCAATTGGACAATAAGGCCCAGAGGCCACCCGAGGATAAGGGTTAAAAAGTGCAGTAGTCAATTGGTCAATATAGTAATCGTTAGTAATTACTACTTCTCAAGGCCCAGAGGCCACTCGAGGATAAGGGTTGAAAAGCGCAGTAGTCAATTGGACAATACAGTAATCGTTAGTAATGGAAATTCAGTAAATTTGTTATATATATATATATTTATATTTTGCTAAATACGCATTACTACTTATCAAGGCCCAGACGCCACTCGAGGATAAGGGTTGAAAATATTCAACAAATTTTTTATCTACAGATTAGAAAATTTGTATATAGGGTATCCAGACATATGGAATATATCTAGCATAATCTATCTATTATATCTATAAAAGTCAGAATGTTTGTGTGTGTGGGTGTGTGTGAGGTAGAGAGAGAGAGAGAGAGAACAATTCTTAACCTATATATTCAACAAATTTTTTATCTACAGATTTTAAATTTGTTATAAAGGGTATTCATACATATGGAAATATATCTAGCATAATCTATCTATTATATCTACAAATGTGAAAATGTGTGTGTCTGTGAGAGAGAGAGCAATTCTCAACCTATATACTCAACAAATTTTTTATCTACAGATTAGATAATTTGTATATAGGGTATTCAGACATATGGAAATATATCTAGCATAATCTATCTATTATATCTATAAAAGTGAGAATGTTTGCGTGTGTGTGTGTGTGAGGTAGCAAGAGAGAGAGAGACAGAGCGAGAGAACAATTCTCAACCTATATATTCAACAAATTTTTTATCTACAGATTTGAAAATTGGTATATAAGGTATTCAGACATATGGAAATATATCTAGCATAATCTATCTATTATGTCTATAAAAGTGAGAATATGTCTGTGTGTGAGAGAGAGAGAGAGAGTAAGAACAATTCTCACCCTTTATATTCAACAAATTTTTATCTACAGATTAGAAAATTTTTATATAGTGTATTCAGACATATGGAAATATATCTAGCATAATCTATCTATTATATCTATAAAAGTGAGCATGTGTGAGAGGAGAGAGAGAGAGAGAGAACAATTCTCAACCTATATACTCAACAAATTTTTTATCTACAGATTTGAAAATTTGTATATAGATTATTCAGACATATGGAAATATATCTAGCATAATTTATCTATTATATCTATAAAAGTGAGAATGTGTGGGTGTGTGAGAGAGAGAATGAGAGAGAACAATTCTCAGCTTATATATGCAACAAATTGTTTATCTACAGATCCGAAATATCACATTTGTATAGAAGTAGAAATCTGGATACCTATTCTGATACCTAATAAAAGAAAGGACACTCTTTGGGGCGGATTTTGATGATAACAAGTCACTACTAAGAAATTATAATAAACATTGAAATAATTTAAGAATTTTATCAAAATAAAATTGCATGGTAATCACCCAATTTCTGCCACAAAATTTTGATTGGCAAAACTCATAAACAGAAAATATATATTTTCTAATTTCATCTTTTTTTTTTACATAATCTGATTTGATGTTTTCCTTAATATTCAAATCACTATATTTTGCTGCTTAATATCAAATACAGCAAATGAGTTATTTTTTATGCATCAAACAATTACATTTTCTCATTCATCCAAACTAATCACTGAACATCAATTTCATATTTTCTTCACTAAAATATTACTGTGCTTGATGTCATCAAGTGGAGCGGATCATTTTTTTTTTCATTTGTTCACACATTTTTCCAATTTATATATATTTTGTCTAAGATTCTTAGCCTATGTCATTGCATACCAAGCTGTTTATTAAAAGTTACGGTTCACTGTAAACACATACGTTATACCAAAATAAAAACGCTTCAGATAATGTCTTGATATTCATTTCAGTTTCTCACATGACATCTTATGAAGTTAGTAGAAATGTTACAGACTTTTGAATCTCGAACACTTTCAATACTGTGCACTGATATTTTCTTTTTTGGAATATAAGCACATTCATGATTTTTTTTTACAAACGTCAACAAATTTCACAATGTGTAGCAATGTACTGAAACAATTATAAAAATATTTGTTTTTATTTTGGATGATGCAGGGCATCCGAAGAGAGATTTTTCTAACAAAATGAAAGTATAATTTTTAGCAATAGGTATCTAGGAAAAGGCCACTACATACGTTATAAATTCCAAATTTCCACAACCTGGCAAATACTGGTACACGCTAGCAAATTTAGATTTGCAATTACAGAATATGATTCTAATTTTTTCCTTTGCTCTTTATTCTAACACTACACTAAGTTTACTGTTTTATTTCGCTGCAGTTGATATTGTGTAGAACAAGAAGAAAATCATAGTGAACAATGCATTCAACAAAATTTCACACACATTTCTAGATACCTATATCTAATAAGTTCAAAAGAAAGGACACACTTAGGGAGGTATTTTGGTGGTCAAGTCACTAAATAGAGATTAGCTGGTTTCCCGGCATAGCCCAGGATGTAATAAACATTGACTGAAATACATGTTCTAGCTGGTTTCTAGGCGTTGCCAGGGATGTAATATAGACACATTATGTTGTATATTACCTGTTCTCTTCTCCCTAAGGTAAAACAATTTCATATACATGCTGTAAATTACCTATGCTAGGGATAAAACATGAACAATACCAGTCCGGGGGTAGATAAAACAAATAATACATAGAGATGAAAGATTCCTCTCCCCTAAGAATAAAACATATGTTCAATATCTGCTTTTGTTTTTTCATTGTTTATACGGTCCCGAGCAACGCCGGGTAGCCCTGCTAGTCTATATATATAAAGGCGAAACGTCTGTGTGTTTGTATGTTTGTATGTAACGCTAAAACTTTTGAAAGACGGAACCAGACTTAATAAATTTGGTATCATATCGAAGCCCCATATCCCGGATGACAAATATCGAAATTGCACGTCAAACGGACAAGTAGAAGGGAGTGAACTGATCGTTTTTCTCCCAGGGGGGCCCCAAAAAAACCTGTCATTTTAATGTTGTTATTACGTAATTCTTGAATGATCCAAAAACGCTTAGTCATGTCACGTGACGTGACGTCAACATCCAGTAATGGCGAACAAATGTAAATAACAACTTTTTTTACCGATACTTTTGTAATTTCTCTTCTCCTTCGTTCTATATATTATTAAACTTCATGACAATGTCTCCAACGTGATTAACTGGTTAAAAATAGTATTTATACAAGAGTTTTAACGAAAAATGTCAGGATAAAATGTACAGGAATAAAAAAAATTCAGCTTTCAAAATATTCGTCCATAATAAAACCGACCGTTACATTTACGCTAGCCATTTTGTATATTACCACGTGACCTCCTATCTCTTAAACTGGAGGGGGGTATCCACTTGAATCCAACAAAACCAGTAAATTTTTTTTTTCTATTATATATACATTATTTTCTATAAAATTAAGTGTAGACTTTATAATTAAAACCAAAAATGTTATTCATACGTAAAAAAAAACGCTTAGTCATGTCACGTGACGTGACGTCAACATCCACTAATGACGAACAATTGTAAATAACAACTTTAGGCCGCTTCAAAACCAACACCGTCTTTCTCTTTTTTCTCTCTCACTCTCTCTCTCTCACCCACTTACTCATCCCTCTCTCTCACCCTCTTTCTCTTGACGTCAAACCACTGTAAAACTGTGGGGGGGGGGAAGAGGCAGCTTCAAAACCAACAAAAACAGTGCACCCATTCACAGGCATTATCTCCTATGGATGCACATTTTATTAGAACCGCTTGTGTCCTCTTTCCTAACTCTCTCTCTATCATCATATTTCTCCCTCTCACTCTCTTTTCTCTCTCTCTCTCTCTAGACCTCTTTCTCTTCTCTTTTTCTCTCTCACCCTCTTTATCTACTCTCTCTCTCTCACCCTCTTTCCCTTCTATCTATATTTACACTTATCAAGGCCAATAGGCAACTCGACGATGAGAGTTCTAACGTGCACAGTAGTGAAATTTGGGAAAGAGGATGGAACAACTTTCTCTTCTGCCTCTCTCTCTCACACTCTTTATCTTCTCTCTCTCTCTCTCTCTACCCCTGTTTCTCTTCTCTCTATATTAGCACTTATCAAGGCCAATAGGCAACTCGAGGATCAACTCGACGATGAGAATTCAAATGTGCACAGTATTCAAATTTGGGAAAGAGGATAGAACAACTTTCTCTTCTGCCTCTCTCTCACACTCTTTATCTTCTCTCTCTCTCTCTACCCCTGTTTCTCTTCTCTCTATATTAGGACTTATCAAGTCCAATAGGCAACTCGAGGATCAACTCGACGATGAGAATTCAAATGTGCACAGTATTCAAATTTGGGAAAGAGGATAGAACAACTTTCTCTTCTGCCTCTCTCTCACACTCTTTATCTTCTCTCTCTCTCTACCCCTGTTTCTCTTCTCTCTATATTAGTACTTATCAAGGCCCATAGGCAACTCGAGGATAAACTCAACGATTAGAGTTCAAATGTGCACAGTAGTGAAATTTGGGAAAGAGGATAGAACAACTTTCTCTTCTGCCTCTCTCTCACACTCTTTATCTTCTCTCTCTCTCTACCCCTGTTTCTCTTCTCTCTATATTAGCACTTATCAAGGCCCATAGGCAACTCGAGGATAAACTCGAGGATGAGAGTTCAAACGTGCACAGTAGTGAAATTTGGGAAAGAGGATAGAACAACTTTCTCTTCTGCCTCTCTCTCACACCCTTTATCTTCTCTCTCTCTACCCCTGTTTCTCTTCTCTCTATATTAGCACTTATCAGGGCCAATAGGCAACTCGAGGATCAACTCGACGATAAGAGTTCAAATGTGCACAGTAGTGAAATTTGGGAAAGAGGATAGAACAACTTTCTCTTCTGCCTCTCTCTCACACTCTTTATCTTCTCTCTCTCTACCCCTGTTTCTCTTCTCTCTATATTAGCACTTATCAAGGCCCATAGGCAACTCGAGGATAAACTCGACGATGAGAGTTCAAATGTGCACAGTAGTGAAATTTGGGAAAGAGGATAGACCAACTTTCTCTTCTGCCTCTCTCTCACACTCTTTATCTTCTCTCTCTCTCTACCCCTGTTTCTCTTCTCTCCGTATTAGCACTTATCAAGGCCAATAAGCAACTCGAGGATAAACTCGACGATGAGAGTTCAAATGTGCACAGTATTCAAATTTGGGAAAGAGGATAGAACAACTTTCTCTTCTGCCTCTCTCTCACACTCTTTATCTTCTCTCTCTCTCTACCCCTGTTTCTCTTCTCTCTATATGAGCACTTATCAAGGCCAATAGGCAACTCGAGGATCACCTCGAGGATGAGAGTTCAAATGTGCACAGTATTCAAATTTGGGAAAGAGGATAGAACAACTTTCTCTTCTGCCTCTCTCTCACACTCTTTATCTTCTCACTCTTTCTACCCCTGTTTCTCTTCTCTCTATATGAGCACTTATCAAGGCCAATAGGCAACTTGAGGATAAACTCGACGATCAGAGGTCAAATGTGCACAGTATTCAAATTTGGGAAAGAGGATAGAACAACTTTCACTTCTGCCTCTCTCTCACACTCTTAATATTCTCTCTCTCTCTCTACCCCTGTTTCTCTTCTCTCTATATTAGCACTTATCAAGGCCAATAAGCAACTCGAGGATAAACTCGACGATGAGAGTTAAAATGTGCACAGTATTCAAATTTGGGCAAGAGTATGGAACAACTTTCTCTTCTGCCACTCTCTCACACTCTTTATCTTCTCTCTCTCTACCCCTGTTTCTCTTCTCTCTATATTAGCACTTATCAAGGCCAATAGGCAACTCGAGGATAAACTCGACGATAAGAGTTCAAACGTGCACAGTATTCAAATTTGGGAAAGAGGATAGAACAACTTTCTCTTCTGCCTCTCTCTCACACTCTTTATCTTCTCTCTCTCTCTCTACCCCTGTTTCTCTTCTGTCAATATTAGCACTTATCAAGGCCAATAGGCAACTCGAGGATAAACTCGACGATGAGAGTTCAAATGTGCACAGTAGTTAAATTTGGGAAAGAGGATAGAACAACTTTCTCTTCTGCCTCTCTCTAACACTCTTTATCTTCTCTCTCTCTCTACCCCTGTTTCTCTTCTCTCTATATTAGCACTTATCAAGGCCAATAGGCAACTCGAGGATCCACTCGAGGATGAGAGTTTAAATGTGCACAGTATTCAAATTTGGGAAAGAGAATAGAACAACTTTCTCTTCTGCCTCTCTCTCACACTCTTTATCTTCTCTCTCTCTCTCTCTCTACCCCTGTTTCTCTTCTGTCAATATTAGCACTTATCAAGGCTAATAGGCAACTCGAGGATAAATTCGACGATGAGAGTTAAAATGTGCACAGTATTCAAATTTGGGCAAGAGGATGGAACAACTTTCTCTTCTGCTTCTCTCTAACACTCTTTATCTTCTCTCTCTCTACCCCTGTTTCTCTTCTCTCTATATTAGCACTTATCAAGGCCAATAGGCAACTCGAGGATCCACTCGAGGATGAGAGTTCAAATGTGCACAGTATTCAAATTTGGGAAAGAGGATAGAACAACTTTCTCTTCTGCCTCTCTCTCACACTCTTAATATTCTCTCTCTCTCTCTACCCCTGTTTCTCTTCTCTCTATATGAGCACTTATCAAGGCCAATAGGAAACTCGAGGATAAACTCGACGATCAGAGTGCAAATGTGCACAGTATTCAAATTTGGGAAAGAGGATAGAACAACTTTCTCTTCTGCCTCTCTCTCACACTCTTTATCTTCTCTCTCTCTCTACCCCTGTTTCTCTTCTCTCTATATTAGCACTTATCAAGGCCAATAGGCACCTCGAGGATAAACTCGAGGATGAGAGGTCAAACGTGCACAGTATTCAAATTTGGGAAAGAGGATGGAACAACTTTCTCTTCTGCCTCTCTCTCACACTCTTTATCTTCTCTCTCTCTCTCTACCCCTGTTTCTCTTCTCTCTATATTAGCACTTATCAAGGCCAATAGGCAACTCGAGGATAAACTCGACGATCAGAGTGCAAATGTGCACAGTATTCAAATTTGGGAGAGAGGATAGAACAACTTTCTCTTCTGCCTCTCTCTGTCACTCTTTATCTTCTCTCTCTCTCTCCCTACCCCTGTTTCTCTTCTCTCTATATTGGCACTTATCAAGGCCAATAGGCAACTCGAGGATCAACTCGACGATGAAAGTTCAAACGTGCACAGTATTCAAATTTGGGAAAGAGGATGGAACAACTTTCTCTTCTGCCTCTCTCTCACTCTTTATCTTCTCTCTCTCTCACCCTGTTTCTCTTCTCTCTATATTAGCACTTATCAAGGCCAATAGGCAACTCGAGGATCAACTTGACGATAAGCGTTAAAACGTGCACAGTAGTGAAATTTGGGAAAGATGATAGAACAACTTTCTCATCTGCCTCTCTCTCACACTCTGTATCTTCTGTCTCTCTCACCCTGTTTCTCTTCTCTCTATATTAGCACTTATCAAGGCCAATAGGCAACTCGAGGATCAACTCGACGATGAGAGTCCAAACGTGCACAGTATTCAAATTTGGGAAAAGGGATAGAACAACTTTCTCCTCTGCTTCTCTCTCACACTCTTTATCTTCTCTCTCTCTCTCTACCCTGTTTCTCTTCTCTCTATATTAGCACTTATCAAGGCCAATAGGCAACTCGAGGATCAACTCGACGATGAGAGTTTAAACGTGCACAGTATTCAAATTTGGTGAAGAGGATAGAACAACATTCTCTTCTGCCTCTCTCTCACACTCTTTATCTTCTCTCTCTCTCTACCCCTGTTTCTCTTCTCTCTATATTAGCACTTATCAAGGCCAATAGGCAATTCGAGGATCAACTCGACGATAAGAGTTCAAACGTGCACAGTATTCAAATTTGGGAAAGAGGATGGAACAACTTTCTCTTCTGCCTCTCTCTCACACTCTTTATCTTCTCTCTCTCACCCTGTTTGTCATCTCTCTATATTAGCACGTATCAAGGCCAATAGGTAACTCGAGGATCAACTCGACGATGAGAGTTCAAACGTGCACAGTATTCAAATTTGGGAAAGAGGATAGAACAACTTTCTCTTCTGCCTCTCTCTCACACTCTTTATCTTCTCTCTCTCTCACCCTGTTTCTCTTCTCTCCCTATTAGCACTTATCAAGGCCAATAGGCAACTCCAGGATAACTCGACGATGAGAGTTCAAACGTGCACAGTATTCAAATTTGGGAAAGAGGATGGAACAACTTTCTCTTCTGCCTCTCTCTCACACTCTTTATCTTCTCTCTCTCTCACCCTGTTTCTCTTCTCTCTTTATTAGCACTTATCAAGGCCAATAGGCAACTCGAGGATCAACTCGACGATGAGAGTTCAAACGTGCACAGTATTCAAATTTGGGAAAGAGGATGGAACAACTTTCTCTTCTGCCTCTCTCTCACACTCTTTATCTGCTCTCTCTCTCACCCTGAAAGATTCCTCTCCCCTAAGAATAAAACATATGTTCAATATCTGCTTTTGTTTTTTCATTGTTTATACGGTCCCGGGCAACGCCGGGTGGCCCTGCTAGTCAAAAATAAAACAAATAATCATTCCTCATCTAAAAATTCAGAACTGTTGACTCTTTTATATTTCGTCCAGTTTCTTTACGTTTTAATACGCATAAGTGATGTTCATTTTTTTTTTTATTCAATTTTCGCCCCAAACAAGGCACAGTGTCACTTTGAAGCAGGGGGCTACTATTAGGGACTTAATTAGCGGGGTCATTATAAAGGGAGAAGAGTAGAGAGATGTTTGTTAACATTACACTTGAACTTCTGCATATCAGGCCAGTTGGGAAAGCAGAATCCCGGAAGGGAGTTCCAAAGACCCGCAGTTCTGGGGAAGAAACTATTGGAGTAAAAGGCTTTCTTGCACCTAGGGATCTCTACTGTAAAGGGATGAGACTTAGTAGCTTGTCGGGTTTGTCGGGTGTAGTTACGTCAGGGAGGTACAAGTGTTTGCAGTTCATAAGAGCATTCACCATTAAAGTATTTGTAGAACAGGCAGAGGGATGCAACATCTCGTCGATGGGACAGAGGCTGAAGCTTAGATGACAGTTCAGGACCTATCAGGTTGGCGACTCTCTTTTGAACCCTGTCCAGGAGCGAGAGAAAAGCAGCAGATGCACCAGCCCAGATGTGACAACAGTACTCCATACATGGGCGAATGGTTGCCTTATAGAGGTATAGGATACTGTCAGGCGTAAGTAGTTTTCTAGCACGGTAGAGGGAGCCAACTTTCAATGTATCTATTCCAGTTCATATTCCCTGTAAACGTTTGCTGAATCTGTTTAATTATGATACTAAGTTGGGTTTGATGAATACATTTGGCGTGGTTTAAATGCGCTATGTTTTTAAGTAGCTTACTAGTTAACTGACGCCCCGAGAATGACTTGTTAAGAGTCAGATATCATGTAGAACTGAAAGAAATTCCGTGAGTTGGCAATGACAACTGCGATATCATAATCAATTTCACATATGTATTGCGGAGAATATTGACAGCAGACTGATATCATAAGTGTATCACATGTGTATTTAAACGTGAAAAATGAATCAAGAAAATGAATAAAAGTAAATTAGACAGGAGGGAAGGGCAAAAAGGAAGGAAGGGGGAAGGAAAGGGGTGGAGAAAAGGAAAGGGAGGGATGAAAAAAGAAAGAATGAATGGGTTTTAATCGGGAGAGAATAGAATGAAATCATGAAAAACAAATAAACGAAAAAATGAAAACAAGAAATGGCACTCATCTAACTACAACCAGTGTCAACAATTCCCTTTAATTTCTATCTGTTTCTTAGTCTAAAATGTTCTTTTCTAGAATTGCCCACATGTGAAACTCTATTTGGCGGGGCTGTTTCCCAGCTGACTACCACATATTAACTTTCAAGTCCAATGTAAACAAGTTCTTGTTGAGCTTCCCACTTAAATAATCAAGTTCTATCCAATTTCCTTCCACCACTACCAACAGTGGTTCTCTTGTGAAAGAAAAGAGAAAAAAATACGAGATTTTAGTAAGAAAGAGAAAAGCAGGGAAAAAGATGAATAGAGAAAATGGTACGAAGGTAAGAACACACTAATATCGAAGACTATGGGGTATTTATGCAGAATCCGGACCTTGTTGAAATAATAACGTTGTTCATTGATTGAGATTGTCGGACTGACTTCCTCATCTTGGTTGTTATAGTCACAACGTTTCGGCCGTTTTGCCCTCCAGCCTTCATCAGGTGTTTTGTATCGAACTGGGGAACCGTTTGGTAGGTGTCTGGAACCCAAACCTTTATTATTATTACGGGGGGTACCTTGTTCGGACTCCAGCTATACTCTGGGACATAGTTGCTGATTCTCTGTTTTGAATGTTACTTTTCACTGCCTTCGTTCAGGATTGAACTCAGCACCTTTGGGTAAATGTAAACTTTGATACAACGTCTAGGACCACTCGGCCATATGTCACTAGGACACTAGACGTTGTATCAAGTTCCCCAGTTCGATACAAAACACCTGATGAAGGCCGGAGGGCAAAACGGCCGAAACGTTGTGACTATAACAACCAAGATGAGGAAGTCAGTCCGACAATCTCAATCAATGAAAATACCTCATCTTAAAAATACAGACAGTTACTAATAACGTTGTTATTATGAAACCCATTGTATTGTGTATGGGTTCATATTATGGACATGGCGGGACATATATAACGGGATACATATAATACACGAATGACGATGACAATTCTAATGGGAAGACATTTATATATATTACACCATGACGACGACTGTGACAATTCTTGGAGGTTTCATATAAATACGGACTGGGAGACATGATGCAAGTTCTTAATAACACAGAGGAGGAGATACTTCACTTATGATGATGGAGAGAAGGACACATTACTTGGAAGAGGTTACACAAGAGTTCGTTACAAGATGATGATAAAAACATTTATATTTTGGTTGTGATGAATGACAAAACAAGACAAACAGTTACAAATTATTAATGGTGATTGCTTTATTCCTCTGTCGGCAAGTTAATCTGACGTGTCGAATATGAAACTCGAACTAAAATATGTTTTTTTTTAATTTTTTTATTTTATAGCCCTATAGGGGTTGAACCGGCTTCCTCCGAAGGAGGAAGTTTCAAGAGAATATTTTATAACAACAAAAAAAGTAAAGTGCGAGATTGATTATGAAAGACTACTTAAAACTTGAACGTGAAAGATTGACGGATCGACCGACGAACAAACTGGGTCTTTTTTATTAGAGACGAATTAATGCATCAAACAATGTTATTGCAAACTTGAAAGACTAATCGACGTGGTATCGTTACAAATGGACAAACAAATAAAGTAAATACATAAATCTGACTCAGCTTTTTTAACACAAGTCGTTTATTACCGTGTTTTTCTTTCATCCCGTCTTGACACCAGCTTAAAAGTCTCTCTGCCACTGCGGGGCCACATGGCCATCTCACCTGATCACGCTTTTCTTTGTAGTTCACCACTCGCCGGCCGGAGACAGCTATTTCTTATATGTCCATCTTTTTCGACATCACTCTTTCTTCTCCTTTCATTTTATACCCCCCTCTTCGTCGGCGCCGACTATTTCTCCCCGACCACGTGGTGTCCTTTTTTCTGCTGTTAATCTATCCTTCGGATGCTGATATTTTCATACGCGTTCATATGCGCTCTATTACAGACGGACTAAATAGAAGTATTGGAAAGAATCTTCAACATTATAATAAGGACCAATGTGTATTTATTCGAATATTTCAATTAGTCCAGCACGGAAGTAGTAAGACTTAGAAAACTGCCATGAGAATGCTCATATCAGTACGCAATCTAAATTGAATATCAAATACAGCAGCAACTCATGAGAACATATACCAGAAAAAACAGTTGGAAATAAGTTATACACCATCCACTATGTCTATTCAACCCCTACAGGTATGTACATAAAAAGGAGCTATTAAACCTGACATAATGACATGGGATAAGAAAGAGAAGGAATCAACCTTAATAGAAGTTAGTCTCCCCAATGATGCTGGGTTAAACAAAGCTGAAGGAAAAAAGATAACGAAATACAAAGTCTTATGTATGACATGAAAAGAAACTGGAATCTTAGGAAGATTGCTATCATTTCGATTATTATATGAGCAACTGGACTCATTCTATATATTAATACGCTTGTAACTATCTATCTATCTATGTGTGTCACACTTTTCGGCAAATTTGATTTTATTCTGGAATAGCGGATTACACATTAAACGAACGCTCAAGGCAGAGATCAGGGTTGCCAGGTTGGCTTCATTTTAAAAGAGAGAGACAGAGAGAGGGAGAGAGAAACGCAGTTTTCGTTAATTAAAAATATTCTCGCAACTACGACTGATTGCTGTTAGATATAAACAAAGCCAAGAGGATAGAGAGGGAGGAGGAGAGAGGGGGAGATAGAGGAGTTTAGAAGATTTTATTCTGGAATAGCGGATTACACATTAAACGAACGCTCAAGGCAGATATCAGGGTTGCCAGGTTGGCTTCATTTTAAAAGAGAGAGACAGAGAGAGGGAGAGAGAGAAACGCAGTTTTCGTTAATTAAAAATATTCTCGCAACTACGACTGATTGCTGTTAGATATAAACAAAGCCAAGAGGATGGAGAGTGAGGGGGTAGAGGGGGGGAGATAGAGGAGTTTAGAAGATTTTATTCCGGAATAGCGGATTACACATTAAACGAACGCTCAAGACAGAGATCAGGGTTGCCAGGTTGGCTTCATTTTAAAAGAGAGAGAGAGAGGGAGAGAGAGAGAGAGAGAGAGAGAGAGAAATGCAGGTTTCGTTAATTAAAAATATTCTCGCAACTACGACTGATTGCTGTTAGATATAAACAAAGCCAAGAGGATAGAGAGGGAGGAGGAGAGAAGGGGAGATAGAGGAGTTTAGAAGATTTTCTCTCTCTCTCTCCCTCTCTCTCCCTCTCTCTCTCTTTTAAAATGAAGCCAACCTGGCAACCCTAATCTCTGCCTTGAGCGTTCGTTTAATGTTATCCGCTATTCCAGAATAAAATCTTCTCAACCAATCAAATTTGCCGGAAAGTGTGACACACATAGATAGATAGCTAGTTACAAGCGTATTAATATATAGACAAGCGTATTAAAATATTATTATTGATGAAGCTTCTATGATCCCATGCTATGCGCTGAAAGCCATTGATAAATGCTTGAAAGATATAATGAACACCCACACTGCATTTGGTGGTAAAGTAATCTTACTTGGAGGCGACTTCAGACAAGTACTTCCGGTTGTCCCGAGAGCTCCTCCTGCTGCTGTGCTAGATGTGTGCCTCAAACGCTCAGACTTATGGCACAGCTTTCATCACATGAGCCTCTATATATTAATACGCTTATCTATCGTTTATAATTTTTAAACGTTGACATTTGAAATGTATTTTAAGTAATCAAGCATATGCATCTAAACATCAAGAACATATTCTGCGATAGTTTTGGTTAGGTTCAACGTTAGGTTCAAATATTTTTTTAAAAAATGCACAGGTTTAACCCATTACTGTGCGAAATTAACAATATCATGTTTTAAACACTCTAAGTCTCCATTATATAATAAGTATATGATAAATAAGCTAAAAATTAAATAAAACTTTTGAAAATATTTTTACATAAACATATTTATAAAACATAAATGAAGATGTATTTATTGAGAATATTTGGAGCACTAATATCGTGATTTTGGTATATACATATTTACATACATTTTACCTACCGTACTCTTCATTTACTATTTAAAAAAAAATAGTACACAGGGTGAATTCGTCGGCCAGGGCAGTAAAGGGTTAATGTAAATGTTTCAAGGTACGGATATGTGATGGGATAATGTGTATGTGAAAAAAAAAAAGAAAAGAAAACGTGAAATTTTCACGGGTCCAGCTAGTAAAAAATAATTTCAAAAAGTGCCTGGCAAATATACCCGGAGTACCAAGTGCAAGAGATATTCAAACAGTTGCACTTAAAAGGGACGGTCAAAATCTTTAAAAAAGATATCTCGGTTGGAATATCTGGGTTAACGGGTAAATGTTTGGCACCCAGTAGGATGCCCCATCCACAGCTTGAACAAGCTGATAAGAATTTTTTCAAATCCAATGAACACTGATCATGATAGTCATACATCCACTGTGATGAAATGTAATCGCACGTTTTTTGGTCTCTTCAAAATACGCACAGAAATTGTAAAATAGTTGAGTGTAATTCAATGGCGGACGCTTTCATTATGATGAGACGAGAATTGTATAATAATAATAATAATAATAATAATAATAATAATAATATGAATCCGAATATTCTATTATTGACATTTTGCTAGTACCTGCAGGAGGGATCACGAAAAGGTTGGTAAGTGAAAGTGATATTTGTGGAACAAAAAGGATTCGAGCTTGGAAAACAGAGGTCGTCAGTTCGTGTCATTAATCACGTGACCATCATTACTATTGTATGTTTGTATGTATGCCTAAAACTTTCGACAGAGGCGACGGATTTTCACAAGCTCGATATCGTTTTGAAGCTTGACCCTTTGGAGGACAAATATCGAAAAATTGGCTAAGAACATTACTTCCTTCACCCTCAACTGGGCACTTTTCTACCGGGAGGTGATGTCTTTCAAAAATATCGGTGAAAAAAGCGACTTTTTCACCCATATTTTCGAAAGTCATTACCTCTTTTTGATTGACTGGCCTTAATTTAAACATTCGCCACTTTCGGTTTGGCGATGGGCGCACCAGCAAAGACGTCACGTTCTTTTTTCACGTTATTTTCCTCCTTCGCGGTAAAAGTTCGAGCCTGCCTACCTACTACCACTTTTTTCTTTCTTTTTTTTTTTTTTTTTTTTTTGCCTAACACACACCTCCAAACACCTGGGCAACGCCAGCCACACAGGCTAGTTACAACATAAAATGAATAAAAAAATAAAATAACAAAAATAACAACGAATTTCTTTTTTAACCTTTTAAAGTTAAAATGAATTACTTTAAATGAATTAGATTTAGATTTTTCAATGAAAATTTAATACACAACACATTGTTTTTTTTTTAAATATTTTTTCTATATAAGTTATAAAGGAACGGATGCCAATTCACTTGCACATTTTTTTTTAATTTTAAAAAGAAACTTAGTCTCCTCTCAACATTACTTTATTTTTAAATTATAAAATAAAACAGTTGAATGTACGCACAAACATGGAACAAAAAGACACCTACAGATCCTTTATTCAGCAATGTAACAGACGAGAATGATTAGGAAAAGTAGAATTAAGTTTAAAAACAGAATAATTAAACGGAAAATCTAGGTGCTATATTATAACGTGTGTTTAAATAAAAACATGCTGCTTTAATCCACACACACTCTATATCTATCTATCTATCTATCTATCTATCTATTTTTGAAACTGTAAACTTTGTAGATAGTTTCTATTCTAAAACCGTAAACAGACAGTAAGTTATTTTTGGGTGGGTGAGGAATGGTTTTAATGATTTTTAACTGATAAAGTGCAACTATAAAGGGAGGTAATTCGTTTCTTATTAATTAATGTTTACTGGACGTAAGAACATGTGAATAAATATTTAGATTATGATCAAACGAAAAATAAAAACAAGTGGAAAATTAAAAAAAGAAAAAATAAATAAATAAAAGAGATAAAAAGAAAAAGTTTAAAAAAAGAAAAACGAAATAAAAAAGAAAACTACAAATAAATTTTTTTAAACTTTTGAAAAAAGCTATAAATAAATCTCCACGCATGCGCATTTCTATGAGAAAATATTTATTTTGGAAAAATGTCGACGAAAACAGATTTCCATTTCATAACAGGTTTTAAAATATTGGATTTTCTTGAAAGATTATATCATTTTCCAGGTGTTTAAACGATTTAGAAAACTAAAAGGTTCGTCTAATTATATCGCTTCAATTCGGCTAGATTTGACTCGCCTGCGCAGAAGAGAAACCCTAACCCACTTCAGCAAAATCTCGTTTCCAACAGCAAATGAGTTGCGTCTATTCTAATTGCTTTTAGCATTTCAAATGATCGAGTTACGCAGAAAAAGAGAAACAAGAACAGATATCTGTACAAATGCGCCGATTTAATCTGCGCGTTTATTGATGTAAATGCTATTTCAAACGGAAACGTGACAGATCGCCAAACGGACAAAACTTTATTGAAATATGCGCCCACATTGCTAAAAACGTTAATTCAGACGTAAGCGTGACAGATTTAGCAAATTTTATTTCAAGCGTAAAAGACTGACTGACGGAGTAACCTGATACAAAAAACATAAGAAAAACGGAAATGTGTGTGTGTGTGTGTGTGTGTGTGTGTGCGTGTGTGTGCGTGTATGTGCGTGTGTGTGTGTGTGTGTGCGGTCATTTAGTTTGAAACGTGCATGACACGTTCTTAAAAGGTACGATTAAAATATAATTTGATCTCAGTGGTAGTTGTATACAGAGCTTTGCGAAACCAGGACTGGGTCCATCATTATGATCCAAAGACCAAAGCCCAGTCAATGCAGTAGAAGCACTTGGACTCACCACCTTCAAAGAAGGCAAGAGTGCAGCCCTCCACTGGCAAGGTCATGCTCACAGTCTTCTGGGACCAGGACGGAGTAGTGATGACAGATTTCCTGGCAAAGGGTACCACAATTACAGGAGCCTATTATGCTTAAATTTTAAGGAAATTATGGGAAGCTATCAAAATCAAGAGGCGGGGCAAGATCAGCAAAGGTACAACGCTCCGATCCACAACTCACATGTCGCCAAATCAGAAGCACGCGCGTGTGGTTATGAAATCCTTCCTATTCCTCCCCACTCTCCTGACCTTGCACCCTCTGACTTTCACCTCTTCCTAGCCATGAAGTTGTTTTTGAAAGGAAAGCGTTTCCCAGATTATGCAGGCTTGATTTCTGAAGTCACGTCGTGGTTGAAGGACCAACCTGGAGTGTTCTACAAAAACGGTCTCTAGAGGTGCATCAAACGATGGGAGAAATGTATAACTCTGGGTGTTTCCTATGTAGAGAAAGACTAATAACTGTGCCAAGTGTTGTTGCTCTACTGCTATGGGAAGTGGGTCAGGGGCATTACTTATTGCGCGCCCCTCGTAATCTAAATGTTGTAACTAGTTTTTATCTATATATTATATTTCGTATAATGTTGGTATTTCTTTTTTTTTCTAACGAGAAGCATTTGGCTTCGAAATGCCATGGCCTAAAGAAAGTTTTCTCCCTTATTTTCTGAGGTTATAATAAAGGCATATGCAACTTTTATTTTTTTTATCTTTTAGTAAATATTTTAATCGCTTTTTTTAACAGCGGTGAGCTTTTATTATCTTGATTAGTTTGATTTGTATAAGATATATTTATTTTACTGGCTTCACTTATACATACATACATACATACATACATACATACATACATACATATATATATATATATATATATATATATATTATTCTTTCTGTAAATACAGACATATTTTGCTCCGATGTGCAGACCGTTTCAATCATATTTGATTTCATCAGGCGAGAAAAATTAAAATACAAAAAGTTAAGGAGGTTCCAGACCTTTTCAAATTTTGAGGAGAGAATTAATGCCATGACTGGCAATAAGCAAAAATTAAAGTTCTTTTCGATTTTTATATTTTAATTTTTCTTGCATGATGAAATCAAATATGATTGAAACGGTCTGCACGTCGTAGCAAGATATAACTGTATTTATATAAAGAATAAAAATATATAATTTGCTCTCTTTGATAGCGCACTATCATTAAGCACTATGAAATCCTTGGATATCTTTCTACCTGGAATATATATATATATATATATATATATATATATATATATATATATATATATATATATATATATATATATAGTTATTTTTTTTTGCACAAAAAGGATTCCAACAGAGTGGTTTATTATAAGGAAAAAAATTCGAAAATAAGAGCATATTATTTATATTTTTTATTTACAGAAAGTTTAGATAAGACAAGGTACCGTCGGTTTCAAACCTGATAATAGGCGACCGTTTTTGAGACCCATATATTAAGAGATAAGTATCGGCTGAAGAGAGCTTGATATGTGTGTCTCAAACGGTCCCCTATTATCAGGTTTGAAACCAACGGTACCGATATCTTGTCTCAATACATGTATGAATAGTCGATTCCGTCGTCTGTGTCGTTATCTACTTGGATAATAACCCGCCTCACTGTTTATTAATTGAACGTTTTTTTGAAAGGGAAGAGAGACGTTTAGCACCTCGCTCAATATTTTCTCGTACGTAGTTTAGAGAAAATGTTCCTCAAAAACATTAAGTAAATGTCTCATCTAAACTTCCTGTAAAAAAAATAAAATATAAATACAACAAAAGTAAATAGCATAATTTTCAAATAACGTTCGACTAATAAATGAACAAAATGAAACATATCTGTTGCCACAAATGAAATAATGGGCGTTGTTTCATATTTTCCGACGGTTACTGACAATGACAGATATAGGAAGAACGTCGAAAAGTTTTGGCATTACAACCATCGTATAAAGTTAAGGTATCTTTTCACATTTTGCAATATTTTCTCGCAAGTATTTGAGAGAAAATGTTCTTCACAAACATAAATTAAAAATTAAAAAAAAAGACATGGCGAACAATC